>NC_140935.1:61912726-62170226 GCF_014529385.1 Adiantum capillus-veneris
TCCAAAAATGTCTGATTCCGGTATTTCTTGATCAGCAACCTCCAGTTCCTTAGTACCTTGTTCTGGCCCAATTTCTCTGGTCTCTAAATAATAAAGCTTGATCTTTGCTCCATTATATACTCCTGGCAACATCAGTCCAGATAAATCTTTCAATCTGACTGTGCCATTGGAGAAGACCCAGTGTATCTCAAAAGGTCTGCCCAGGCAATCTTCAAGTTCGGCTTCTTTGGACCCAGTCTAGACTGATATAGAAGCACTAAGTCTCCTTTCTGGAATTCTCGAACTTTAATTCGGCAATCATGCCAGTGCTTACTTCGTTGTTGAACAATTTCTTGTTCCAATATAGACCTTTGCCTGAGTTCATCTAATTGCATTAGTTCATCCAGCCTCTTCTTAAGATTATGGTTGAAGTCTAATCCATACTTCACAGCCATTCTCAGACTGGGAATCACAAACTCCATAGGAACCACAACTTCAGTACCATACACCATTCTGAATGGTGTCATTCCAGTAGTTACCTTATAAGCTGTCCTATAAGCCCATAGAGCATTCTGAAGTTTCAAATCCCACTGGTCTGGTTTCTTTTGCACCACCTTAGTGAGAATAGTCTTTATTGTCTTATTGCTACTTTCAGCTTTTCCATTGCATCTGGGATAGTAAGGAGTAGATTTCCGATGCTTGACTAAAAGCATATCCAATAGGATTTCCATAATGTCATTGATAAAATGTGTTCCTTGATCGGTCATAATCTCTACTGGACATCCATATCGGCAGACAATATTCTCAAACAGAAACCTTGCAGTTGACTTGGCTGTGTTGTCAAGAAGAGCCTTAGCTTCAACCCACTTGGTAACATAACAAGTAGCCATTACTATGTACTTGTTCTTCCTGGGAGTCACCTTCTTAAAAGGTCCCATAAAATTCAGTCCCCATTTCATGAATACTCCCAGTGGTTGTATTGGCATTAAGGGAGTCATATCTGCAGTTGTTGGTCGGTCCATTCTTTGGCATATGTCACAAGTTTTACAAAAACTTCTGACATCAGCAATTAGTGTTTGCCACCACAGACCAGCTTGCAGAATCTTCTTATAGGTTACTTCGTTGGAAAAGTGTCCACCATACTCACCATTATGCGCTTCTGAAATCACTTGCATTCTTCCTTCCATAGGGACACATCGTCGAAGTACACCATCCACACCTAGTCGATAAAGTAATCCTCCTATGATAGTAAATTTCAGGCTTTTTATGATCAGAGATTTCTTCTGATTCTGCTTCCAATCCTCTGGAAAGGCACCTTGGGAAATGAATTAATAAATATCATACCATTCAGGATCCACTGATTCTTCTGCCTCTAACTGAAATAAATCAGCATCCACTGGCTCATCTCTCAAGGATGATTCTGAATATCCGCTATAACCATCCATGAAACTATACATCTCATATCCTGCGATATCATCAAGAAACATATCAGTAAAGATTAAGGGAAATGGATCCTTAATAGTCTGGGCATTTAGTTGCCTATAGTCGACACAAACTCTCAATTTTCCATTCTTCTTGGGAACAGTATGGGAAATAGCCAATCACTGCTTGCCACTTCCGTAATGAACCCAGCCTTGAGAAGATTATCAATCTCCTCCTTGACCTTCTTTGCATAGTTGGGGTTCATCCGGTATCTTTGCAATATTACTGGCTTAGCATCCGGTTTCAGTGGTATTTGGTGCTGACAGACTTTAGGATCTACTCCCTTCAGATCTTATGTTCCAGGCAAACACATCTTTATAATTCTAGAACATTTTTCGTGCCTTCTCCTTCATTAGCAGGTTGAGGTGCTTGTTAACCTTGATCATTCTTGGATTTTCCTCTGATCCTAGGTTCCACTCTTCTACTTCCTGATTGTCTGGAAGCAACCAGTTTGGTCCGCCTCCTTTTCGTTCGGTCGATTCTTCAGCGTAATCCCAGGATGGTCCATTCATTTTTGAATCATTATTCTGATCCAGTGGGTACTCTTCAGAACATACTAGTTCCTCTACTATACCAGTATCAGTTGGTTCCACCATCCTTCCAGTTAGCTGAACTGTTCTTTTCCCTGTATTGACTTTGGAAAACTGATCAAGGAATTGTCTCTTCTGCTTATCAGCCTGCTCTTTGTTCAGCAAGACTGCATTCAAGTCGATTTCTGACAAAGGGAATATGTTCATAGCCGCTAGCATTCGCTCGATCTTCTTGGCTCTGTACTTCTGACACAACTCCTTCGGCCTCAGTTCCTTTTTCCAGCTCCTGGTATTGTTGGTCTGGATTTGGATTCTGCCACTGGCCCCTTCTATGGTCAAAGTTTGGTTTGCATAGTCATGAACAGCATGTGCTGTTCTCAACCATGGGCGCCCTAGTAGCATTCCATATGCTCTCTGCACATCCAGGACCAGGAAATTGGTTTTGAATTTATCCCTCCCAACTCTTATCTGCATGTTTTCAATCATACCCGTCGCCTGCACGACTTTATGATCTGCCATTCTTACTTTGAATGGTGTTGGTTTCATATTAGTGATACCCATTCTCTGCTGAAGATGGGCTCCCATTATGTTGACTCCTACCCCTCCATCTAAGATAATGCTTGAGAGAGATTCCCACTGCTTCCTTACCTTGTAGTCTACCTGAATAAGTGGAACTTCATCATCTCGGACAGCCGTCAGCTCCACTGTTCTGGCCTCTGCCTCAGCCTTCCTGCGCTGTCTGATAAAGTTGGCCACCTCAGGCAAGGTTTTTCTTATATCCTCCAGCTCTACAGTCAGCTTCTGGATTCTATCACAAATTTTCACCTGAATTTCTTCTCTCTCTTGGTCAGACTGATTGTCAGAGTTTGAAGAACTGGTGTCTTTACACTACCATTCTTCTTTTGCAGTGCTTCCACTCTTTCCATCCACTCCCATTTCATCAGCTAGTTCATGTACCACAGCCAGCATGGTCTCTGTCATGGCTGGTACTGATTGATCTTTATCAGTGGATTGGGATAATATCCTCTGAATGACTCTAGCTTCAAAACTTTTTGGCTGCTCTGGCAGCTTCTTAGCTAAATCCTCTGTGATTTTAGCTGCTAGTTCCCGCTGCTCTTGCCACTCAACTACCACTTTTTCCTTACCTTTGGACTTCCAAACTTCTCTTTGTTGAGCCCACTTGCTGCTGTTATGATTGAATGGTACTTCTGAAATGTCTAGGATTTCTTCAATGACACTCCCTTGCTCCTGGTAACTACCCTGAGTGGACTAGCTCTGGTGCCTTAGCCTCAGCAGTAGTCGTTACAGGTGCATATGGACATTGGGCTGCAAAATGACCATACTTCCCACAAGTATAGCAATTCATGCTCCTATTCTGGAAGTTGCCTCTTCCTCTGCCTCTGCCCATTCCTGGTTGGTATCTGCCACGTCCCTGACCAGTACCATTGGTACCTGGCTCTCCTCTTGAGCTACTTTGACTGGTTCTACCTTCACTGGTTCAGTGTAGGCAACCACTGATAGATCCTTTCCTTTCTGGAGATGGTGAATTCTGATGCCACAATTATTCCATAGGTGACCAAAGGAATTGCAGTAGGTACATTGTGGACATTCAGTGGAGATATGGTCCTTGGATTTGCATCTTGAACACCAAGTCTCCATTTTTTGGACTGGCTGTCTTGTGTGGCTAATTTCTGCAATCTGCCTAGCCATCTCTTCAATTTTCTTGGTCCATGGTCCCTTCTTTGATTTCTCCTTTTCTCGTTCATTGGAGCTGCTCTCAGAGCTACTGGACATTTCACTGGAATCAGAAGTTTCAGGAGCAGAGCTATTGCTACTGGTCCTTCGCTTCTTGTGGCTCTTTTCCTTCTTAGCCTGCTGTTCCAGCTTTAATGCCCTTTGGACCAGATCATTGAATTTTTTTGTAGGGGCTGGTACTTCTTGTTCCCTAAGCTTCTTGCTTCTGAACCCATTCAGGAACTATGCCCTCAATCTCTTCTCCGATGGAAGTTCTTTCAACTGCCTGGTTAGCTCTTTTATCTTTTCCACATAGCTGCAGACTGACAAATTCCTCTGTTTGATCCTATCTAATTCACAGAGAATATCTTTGTCCCCTCTATTGTCGGAATATTCCAACCTGAAGGCCTTAAGCAATTTGTTATATGATCTCAGCTGGCATGCAGGGTAATGGTAATACCATTTCCTCGCTGCCTCCTTCAAGGTTTGTGGAAAATATTCCCCCCAATCATCCTCATCAATGTTTTTAAGTTCAGCATACTGCTCGAAAGCTTGTATGTGAACATCTGGATCATCCTTTTTCCCCCCTTTGAATATTGGAAAGGAAATCTTCAGGGAAGCTGTGTAATCATTTCGATTACTACTGATCCTGCCACTTCTCTTCTTGGATTCAGAATGACGCTTGGAAGACTTCTTGCAATTGTCAGTGTCAGCGTCCCAATCAATCTCTGTCTCTGTCTCAGTATTAGTGTCTTCTCTGGTTTGTCTGTTGGAAGTACGGTGACTTCCCTTACTTCCCTTGGTATCCTCATCTCTCTGGCGAGACTGAGAACTCTTGGAACTCTTTGCCTTCCGTGCTTCCCGTTCTGCTCGTCGACGTCGAGAATGACTGGAGTGCTGTGAGTCATGCGCCTCATCAGCCTGACTATGCTCCTTCTGAGCCTCAGTGTCAATCATTTTCTCTTGCTTGGGGTCAGACTCTCCTCCTGACTCCTCAAGAATGGGGTCCACGTGAATGGTAGATTTTCAGCCACGATTGGATTTTGGTGCCATTGCTGAAAACTTCAAACTGAGAGAAGAGTCTTTCAGTCAACGAGCTTCAGCTCGAGCCATCGTGATCGCCAAAATGGAATTGGAGCCCATTTCTTGAGACAGCTAATTCCAGTGTTGGAAGAATTCAGCTACTAGTGTGGGAAGATTTCAGACAGCAGACTGGACAAGAATCAGAGACTAGACTGAAATGTGGATACTGAAATAACAATCAGACTTATGTACTGGAAATAAGGTTCATATTCAGATTCAGATTCAGAAGACTGGATGAGAAGTAAGTATAACTGAAATATATGTCATGATTGGGATTACAGATCAAGATCACGGTGAATATGATTACAGAGAGAAAGTACATCCGACAATACTGCCAATGATTCTCAAGTACAAGTATAGCCAAGGCGCTAACCCAAATGATAAGAATTGTCAACCCGATTACAATGTAATGGGCCCTATTTATACACTTCGGGTTTACTGTAGTAATTACCATATTAACTACTAAGTAATTCGTTGCCCATCTTCTAAGAAGTCGTTCCCACATAGTGACTATCCAGCCGTCTACATGTAGCTTCACAGGCATGACTCAATGTGTGCACTCATATTGTATGACCAAGGCAGCTTCACAGCGTGGAATCCATCTCCCCCCTACCCCCATGCATGATTCAGTGCATGCATTCATATTGTACATGCCACAACACCCCAACATCAGAATTACTTTTTCCAATAGCCTTGCATTTACACTATTGTTGTAACGTCTAGATGCAAAAGAAAACGTCATCTTTTGAAGCAACATATGAGATACGAGCTTGTGGTTATGTGATTCACAACTACAAGTGAGGGCTAGAGATCAAACCCTTGTCTCCATTTTGCACCAGAAAGTATCAAACTTGCCTTTGTTCCAAGGGGAAAGGCGTCCCTCTAGTGGGTCCCAAAACTGAGTGCCTTTTTTTTGAACCAATGGTGGCTTGCCAACTCAATTGCGGGTACAAAGGTCTAGGTAGTTCACACCCCCCCCCCCCCCCCCCAAATGTATTGCATGGATAGCCAAGTTGGACCTCTCTCTCTCTCTCTCTCTCTCTCTCTCTCTCTCTCTCTCTCTCTCTCTCTCTCTCTCTCTCTCTCTCTCTCTCTCTCTCTCTCTCTCTCTCTAACAAACCGTGCTAGCTCCGATGGCTAAAGAGAGATTGGCCTTCAACCTAGCTACCCTTTATTGCTCTAAATCTACTCCTTTTGAATAGCATGTCCTAAGGTCAAGACTCGTTGGATAAATCTTTGAGGTAACTTGGGATTGCTCGTACCACATGAGAGCTTCACTTATCTCTCTCTCTCTCTCTCTCTCTCTCTCTCTCTCTCTCTCTCTCTCTCTCTCTCTCTCTCTCTCTCTCTCTCTCTCTCTCTCTCTAGATACACACATGTGTGTGTGTGCACGTGTGCACGTGCATGTGTGCAAACATATGTATATATACATATATTATAGGCATGGTTAGAGATAGGTGCAAAGGAAAAATAACAACCAATGTACTTGACAACGGAGCATTATGAACATCACCATACAGAAAACAACACATCATGGCGTGAAAGTTAATGAATTTAGAAAGCTAGAGTTGAGCTAGATGCTTATAGATGCATACTAATATTTGCTCGGATTTTTCTTTGCTCAAAAAAACTCGCTCGGTCCGTTGTAAGACTCCTCGTAGGGACATTTGCTTTTAGCTCACATGGGAGTTGTGCGATTGGAACGAAAAAAAACCCATCAATTCTTCAAATTTTAACTTAAAAAACGAAAGTGTCTTTAGTATATCTCTTATTTACTTTAAAATTATTTTGATTATAAAAAAAGATTTGGCACTCTCTCTGCGACCCTCTCTCTCTCTCTCTCTCTCTCTCTCTCTCTCACACACACACACACACACACACACACACACACACACATGCCTCCTTCCACTTTGAGGCTATTCGAGATCGATACTTGTGCACTCATAAGAACATTTGCTTTTGGCTCACATGGGATTTGTGCGATTGGAACAAAACAAAACCATCAATTCTTCAAATTTTAACTTAAAAAATGAAAGTGTCTTTAGTGTATCTCTTATTTATTTTAAAATTATTTCGATTAGAAAAAATGATTTGGAACCCACCCTCTCTCTCTCTCTCTCTCTCTCTCTCTCTCTCTCTCTCTCACACACACACACACACACACACTCACACACACACGCACACGCATGCCTCCTTCCACTTTGAGGCTATTCAAGACCAATACTCAATAAAAACTGGGTTTAATGTATTTTTAAGGGACTAAAATTTCCAAAACCTAGCTAGTATGTCTGGTACAATTTTGAGGCATTTCAAGTTTGGCTTGAAGAAAATTGGTAAAATTTTTCTAGTCTCAATATGAACAATCCCCTGAATTTTGAACTTTTATGGCCATTGGCCTTCAAAAAGCAAAGATGAGGCACCCTTCAATTTCCTCTAAAAAGAAAAGGTAGAATCTGCCTTAGAAAAGCAAAAGTAGAGTCAATCTTCTTTGTCTTTTTTGACCTGCCCAAAGGGGTGAGGCCTTAGTGATGCCTTCTCTTTTTGCTAATGAAAAAGGAGAGATTGTTTTTTTCAAAAAAGCATAATATTGGCCCCAAGAGATATGATATACTAATTAGAATTATAAGCAATATATGTTGAATCATGGAAAGGTGCAATTCTTAGAGCTCAAAGAAGCCTCCAAGCTACTACTACAAAGCTCACCTAGGTTGGGCCTCATGACTTTTTTCCCATGATGGTGAGAAACCCATTTGATGGCATCAACAATGTGCAAGTTGAGTGTAGGGAGCGAGGACAAGTGGCATGGCGGCACGAGGGGAGCGGTTGCCTGCTGTAAGACGTGAACCCGGGCTCGTCCGGGGGCTGCTGAGTATCGACATGGCGGGGTGACAAGGCAGGCTACAGTGGACGAGGTGGGGCTAGATGAAGTGGGGGATGATGACGGGACTAGGTGCCACATCATGCAATTTCAAAAATGCATGGTTGGGGGCTGTGGAGGTAGTTACACCATGGTACTATGAAGGTTCTCCATGCATACTCCACAAGGGTGCATGGGAAGAGCGTCGAGGGACTTCCATTGCAAGCCTTCTCTTCCCCTATTTTGAATGGTGTGAGCACAAGCATGTAGAGCAAGTGATGTTGCAACTCACCATGGCCCTGTAACAATGCAACTCTCCTCTTCCCCTCCTCTTTTGAAAGAGGCGACACCCCTGCTCTAGATTGCCAAGATGTATTTGTCACGAAGAATCAACATCTCTCCACCGCCACCCACAATTGAGCTCTTTCATGTAAACCCGGGCAAGTTAGGATATTGCAGTGCAAAAATGGGAGAAATTTGATGCAATCAGTAGGGCTGAGGATCTTCTGGTCATAGCGACATGATTGGATAATTTGGAGAGGTGGAAAAGTCCTTTTAAACCTGGGCAAGAAAAAGAATAAGCTCGATAATGGAAGGGATGGATTGTCATTGGGATTTGAATGAACTCCGAGCCATTAAGCAACAACCATAGTGGATAGACTCTTCAAATGAGATGCTTGGGTGGCAAGGTCCTCTTGATATGTATCAAATTTATAGCACCTTTGATGAGGAGATGGATGGGGGAGACTCTAGTGATAGCCACAAAATGCAAGATTTGTTTGAAATGGCTCAACAACCATGCCTAGTTGCTTTTGCATTTACATCTAGTATGTATTTTTCCTTTGATAGACAAGCATACAACTTGATGATTGCTTCCATACATAAAAGGCAAAGACGGACCATAGATTCTCTCAAAGCAGGGGACAAACGAAGCCTCTTGGACTTGATAGAATGGAAAGGAATCCAAGCATCATTACATATAGTCACCAATGAAGATGGTGATGTGTATCTTGTCAATAACACTGGAAATTGGATTCCATGCACAGAAGATTTGGAAAGGATTGTGTTTTCATGCCACACAAGTGAACATCTTGATTTGGAAAGGATTGTGTTTTCATGCCACACAAGTGAACATCTTGATTGGACTGCAACCAGGACATTAATCATAGAAACATGGTGCACCAACATTAGGATGCATTGTATTTCACTTGAATCTGGAGAGGAGGTCCTTGACCTTTTCTCTTGTGCTACAGCTTCAGCTTTGGACAATTGACATAGGCAGACGCGAGATGTTACATAGTTCCTAGGTTTACATGATAGGGGTGAGAGTGCTAGCAAGAGTGACTGTGTATTGAGCAGCACACACTGAACTTTGTTGATGTTCAAAAACCATTAGATAGTGTAGTTGTCAGCCACAAAGCTAGATTGGTTAGACTAAATTGGGTAGTACAAATAGAATGGAAATTTGTGTGCCATCGATGGGGCAATGCACAAAGAAACGACCAAGAGCATCGGCAACTCCGCACATCCAAGAAGTGTGGATGCCCCTTCATGGTTTCTGTGGTTTTTCAAGGACATGACACAAAGAAGGTCACTAATCGGGTATTTGGAGGTCACAAAGGACATGTTCCAGGGTTGAGGATTGACCTATATCACCTTCTTGTGCATCATATGGTGAAGAAGCAATGCATGGAGGATTTGTTTGATGTCGGTACATGTTGACATGTTGCAAGGATGAGTGTATCTAAAGAAGCCATCGATATCAACATGGCATCTCTTGTAGAGAAAGTCCTATAGATTATTCATGATTCCAAAGGAAATCTAGTTGTTATCCTACAAATTGCGCATCAAAGGTAGTGACCTTTTTGTGGTTTTACTTTTTCTGAACTGAAATGCAGCTGGGTTTACACTTGACCGGGTTGATTGTTAAGGAATGGATTGTAGGCATGCATGTGTGTAGCAAAGATGGAGAGAGAAGAGAGGGAGGGAGCGAGAGAGAGAGAGAGAGAGAGAGGACGACACATGGATGTGAGGTGGAGCTCCCAAATCTCACTGTATGAGCACAGTATGAGAATGAGTGAGAGCTCCTTATTCTTTGTATGTATAAAGAATAAGGAGATAAATGTGGGTGGCTCGACACGGGAAAAGCATGGTGAGACACACCTCCGTTACCTAACATTCTCCCACTAAAGGTTATGTGCCGATAAGTGGCAAGAAGACTAGCCTACAACTAGTATATACAAGAGATGACAGAAGATGGCTCTCAACCTATGCCCACTGGCTCACTTCAAACACATGAGTGGATTTGTAACCGCTCTAGTAACAGGCAACATGCATACCACTATGGCTAGTGCCACAATGTCACTCTTGCTACAGGTATCATGTGACGACATACATGGCTCCACAATGCACAATGCTAGTGTCAGTCATCGCACAACTGACAACTCCCACTACAAATGCACCAACCGCATAAGCAAGATCAAGTCTCAAGACCAAAAGGTCAGACATGAGAGGCTCAAAAGCTGATGAAACATGCACTATGTGTGCCAACCTATCCCTATCAATAACCTCAGTGCCATATGCATCCTCATCAGGAACCACCTAACTATGCATCACCATGTCAACATCGTCTGGCAAACACATATCTACTGAGAATGACTGCAAAACCAAAAAATCAGCACCACTGCAATCACACACAATTGTCTTAAGGACACTGTCACCCTCAAACATATCAAACACATCATTGAATAATGCATCTGTCTCTAGCTCAAGTGATCCCTAGAGATACCACTATCTGCGTGAACGTCACCACAAGACAAATGCACAACCTGCTCTCCATTCAGCACATCTGCAAAAGAGACACACCTTGTCTCTCAATCCAAACAAGGCTGCAAATACATAGAGACTACACCTCCTCATGTGTCAAAAATATGCAAAGGGTATACTAGACCACTCCTATCACCTCTATCTATCACCAATGATCCCCTATGCATCTAAAATGACCACTCTCCAAGTACTATACAATGTCCACTACTCTACAATCTGACACATTGAAATGAAACTCCGGATGAGTCTTGGTACATAACATACATCTTGTAGCATAAGCAATGCACTGCTAGGTAAAGACATGCATACATCTCCAGCACCCTCTATGTCATATGTTGAACCATCAGCAAACTACACACAACCAAGTCTTCGACTAGAGAAAGAGAAAAACAAATCATGATGTGGTGTCACGTGAAAGAATACATGCTCGTCTAGTAGAAAACGCGTAGACAATGTGCTATCCCAAGACACAAAGTAGTCTAAAGGCAAGCTAAACTCAAAAGTGGCATGCCTGTCACATGCATACTCTCTAGCATATGTCCTCATAGTAGCACCGTGCATATGCCTCTTTCATTGCCTCATATGCCTAAAAACATGGTGCCTAATATGCCCATCGTTGCCACAGTGCCAACATGTCAGTCGCAATTGTGAGCAAGAACCACCTCTAACCTGAAGTGTCTCCATGTCCATGCCAAAACTATAGCAAACAATGCTTGATATCACAAGACTATCCCACCCAAGAGAAAACCATTGTCTCAAGAAAATAAGGTGAGCAAACGGTCAAGCTCACTAGCCTCTACAATAGGCATACATATCTGGTAAAATTTTGCCTATGTATAGCTCAATTGTAAGCTAATTTTGTGGCACAGTTGTGACCTATTGCATACATAACTGGAGCAAAAAACTCAACAGTAAATTAGAATGGAGACAACAAAAAAAAGTCCAAATGGCCAATCCGGGAATGTACTCGTCTGGAATCACCTCACAAATTCATACATTGAGCCAAACCACTCTTGCCAGAGTATCACTCAATGGCACCACAAATGACATACATATGTGAGTGAAAAAACAACTGCCAAAATGTGTAAATGAATAAACAATGTGCCAGAAAATCGTATCATACACAACCTATGTAAAAGTGGGAGTCAAAACTCAACCAATATCAAGAGTAACAAGAACTGTACTTGTAGAGTAACACAAGCTCGTGTATGGCTGAAAAATATGGCTGCAAATCAGCCCCAAAATAGTCCCAAATTCAGCTCTCAAATAGCTGAGAAACAGGTCACACTTGTGCCACAAATTAGCTTACAATTGAGTTATACATAGGCACCTGCGAACAGGGAACGATGCTGAAAAATTCAGCTCACAAAATGACCCTCAAACCTGCCACAAAAATTATACATCATATCCTCCCACCTATGAGAAAACTTGCAACCAATACCACTCTCACATCGAGAGCAAAGCATGTGTGGAATCCTTGACACACAATAAACAGTTGCTGCAAAAAAAAAAAAAAAAGATGTCAAAATTAGTTCAAATGGACATCACCATTGCATCTAGAGTATGCCAAAACCCTAGGGTACACCCTAACCTAACATAAATCGCATTTCGTATGCAAAAGTTTCGCAAAAGACATTGTTTTGGAGCCCGAAAAATGATATGCAGAAATGAAAATTTTCATTCTTCCTACAAGTATGGGTGCAAAAAAGCATACACACTTGCAATACATCCTCATCTCAAGCTTGAGAGTGTCCCTCAAGCTTCCATGAGAGAAGATCTGGTGGTTGCTCACCATAGTAGAAAGCTCACTTCTCAGTAGCACTCCATCTGTCAGCTAAAGCTCTGATACCAATTGTGAAGGAATGGATCAAAGGCGTGCTTGTGTGCTGCAAAGATGGAGAGAGAGAGAGAGCATGACACAATGATGTGGGATGGAGCTCACAAATCTCACTATATGAGCACAATGAGAGAATGATTGAGAGCTCCTTATTCTTTGTATGTGAAAAGAATAAGGAGATAAATATGGATGGTTGGGACACTAGCCGAGGGACACAAAAAAAGCATGGTGAGGCACACCATCTTTACCTAACATTTATATGTTTCTTGCATGGGTTTATACTTACCTATGTTAACCATACTTGTTACTGTAGGAAGGCTTGGAGGTGACAAATGGTCATCAATGTACACTGAGGCTCTTAAGTTGAAAGAGCAAAATAAGTCGCTACATTTTCAGCCCTACAACCCTGATGCACTTGAGGAGACAGATCGACCCTTCATTCTAGTTATCCAAGACAATTCGATGCTTTGCATGTGTATGCGTTTCTCAAGCAATAGCTCCTGGGCAATAGACTCAACCTTCAAAACAAAGGTATTTGGCATGCCCCTGTATGCACCAGTGGTAGAAAATCAGCATGGTGTTGACTTACTTGTGTGGTTCACGCTATGCACATGTGATGTAGGAACTTGTCAGGAATAATTCTCCTTGAAGATTACTTTGAAACTAGTCTTTCAAAGAATGAACAACATCCGGCGTTGGTGATTGATAAGTGCATCACTTCACTACAAGCCATCAAGAAAGTGGTTGATGCCAATCCATTTTGCTGGGAAGTGGGTGAAAATGGTAGTATCACCCAAGTTGCATGCATTGTGCTAGTATGCTGGCTCCACACAAAGAAGGCTTGGGTGGAGCATTTACTTCAACAAGTGCTCCCAAAGGCTTGCTTATGTTTCTTTGCCTCTCCATTATCCATGCTTATGATTGCATGCCCTCTCCTCATGTGTTCTTACAGCTCCCCAAAGAAATGCGTGACCATGTGTATGGTGAAATGGAGAGTATGATGCAATGTTCGACGGAGGAAGAGTTTGGATGGAAGTACAGAGAACTCCTTCGGGAATGCTCGGAGCATGATAACATTCTAAGATACATTAGCAATGGATGGGATGCAAAGACATGCACTTAGCGTTGATTGTGGACAAAGTTTGACCAGCTCTCTCTCATGGACAGGTTGACACCACAAACCTGGTGGAGAAACTTTGGTAGTACATAAAGTACACCTTATTGGATGCACGGATCAATTGATCAGCCTTGGACTTGTTGCATGCCCTTATTGGCAATTCAATCACAGGGACATAGATGGGTGGTACTGTTGTGGAGTTCTTTAGACAAAAATAGGAGATTGGTAATTCCCCTCTGTTTTTTGTATGCCACAATTTACCTTTGTCCATTGGCTGGGTTTACAGTTGGAGTAATTGTGTCTTTATAGTGCAATCTTAGCTGCCTGGGTTTACATTCGAAGTAAGTGTGTCTTTATCTTGCATTTTGAGTATTTGTGTCTTTGGTTCATGTCCTTGCTTGGGTTAAAAATTTGAGTAATTGTGTCCTTGGGTTAGTTCCTTGACCGGTTTTATGCTCTGAGTAATTGTATCTTTATCCTGCATTCTGGGTAGCTGTGTCTTTTGTTTATGTCCTTGCCTCGATTTACAGTCTGAGTAATTGAATCTTTATACTACCTTTCCTTTTGTAGTAGAATCATGTAAACACAGCATGTACGGGAATGACAAGGGTCAAACAAAACGCTTGTGAGGTGGAGAACAAATGCTTTGCAAATATGTAATTGACCCATCAATCGTTGAAGTGATTGAGGAAGCGGTCCTCCCTTTCAAGGTGTTGAGTATGTGATGCCACAAAATTTGGTATCATGTCTCTTATTGTGATTGTGAAGATTGGGCAAGCATGTGCAAACACCTATATGGAATGTGACTAGTAGTAAGAGACTCTTTCCTTGTCTGTGCCATATTCTCCCAATCAATGACATGGCTAGGGAAATGGCAATGGAGAATACACAAGAGGAAATTGGCTCCATAATCAAAGGGCCCGATCAACCTCCCAATGACATGGTCATGCAACGATCCCTTTTGTCGCATATCCTCAACCAATGCATTGAATATTTGAAGAGTGTGCTAAATGATATTGAGAAACGTATCCCATCTTGTGATGAGGTGCAGTTACAATCATTGATAGGGCAAGTACGATCAGCTTATTCATGTCTTCCAGATGAAAGGGCTTCCAAGGAGATCAAATTGCTAGACAAGGGAAGCATTTCACAAATGCAGGGACATGTGACAGCCACCCGACTTGGGCATTGACAATGGAGAGTTGTAAATGATGAGACAATCACAATGGTGCCTATTCAACCCTCAAGAGTAATGGGCAAGCTTAGGAAGAAACATCAAAGGGGCAAAAAGAGAGTGCACTTTGCAAAGACAAAACAAGTGTATTGCCATCATTGTTGTACCAAGACCTTCTTGGTGGATCAAAGTGTAGAGTCATGCCAAACATGCCAAGCAATATTTTCACTCACTTCATGACATGGGGCATGAGTTACACAAGATGCTTTAATTGGTTGGAGATTAGTCTTATACGAGGACTCCAACTCTCATGAATGCCTCAATGCATCAGTGTCGTGTGGCTCAAGCAAGGCCAAAGAGCATGCTTTCACACACTGACCTTGGCCACTAGACATATCATTGAGAATGTGTGGATGTCAAGGCATCACATTGTACTTTTGTGAAAAACTCTAAACTTTCTCGAGTCTCACTCTGTGCTTTTATCTAAATATTGGGTTATTAAAGTTTTTTGTATTTGTAAAGTTTTAAATAAACATTGTAATTTCTTTGAAACCAAAAGATGCATGTTACCCCAGTTTGCAAAAACTTGTGTTTTTGTCTTAACTTTCCCTTTTTGTATGGACAATTGTACATATGCCCACAAAGAGAGAGAGAGAGAGAGAGAGAGAGAGAGAGAGAGAGAGAGAAAGAGAGATATTTTATCCTAATGAGTCTTTGTGTCCCTTGGTTTATATCATTTTTATTGAAATGTGAACTGATTAGCTCCTGCCCAAGTTTATGTCTAGCCTGCCTAAGCCTAGGTTTATACATCATTGGATTCACCATATTCATTGCTATTGGAAGACCTTAACCCTCAACAGAAATGGGCATGATTAGGAAGAAGCACCAAAGGGCAATAGTTGGCGGACCAAGAAGGTGGAATCGTGCCAAACGTGTCAAATACTATTGCCACTAGCTTCATGATAAGGAGCATGAGATACACTTGATGTTCTAATTATTCAAGAGGTAGTCTTGTATGAGGGCTCCAACTCTCATGCAAGTCTTCCTGGATTTTTAATGTGTGGGAATCAAGGCATTGCAATGTACTTCTATAAAAAACATCAGCTTTCCCAGGATTAAGTCTATGTAAATCAGCCCAAGTTTTACTCTATGCTTCTCTCTAAAAAGAGGTTTTTTATGTTTAGGTGTTTTGTTCCGTCGGACAACTCCCAATTTTCTATTGGAACTTTTCCTTTTGTGAAGGCATTTCTACATGTGCACAAAGAAAGAGAGAGAGAGAGAGAGAGAGAGAGAGAGAGAGAGAGAGAGAGATTTAGTGTGAAATCATTCAAATATGGTCAATTTACCTTTCATTTAGCACCCATGTGTACATTTCAAGGTTCTTAGAAAAAAGTTCATATCGAGTGTTCATAGATGGGCAAGAAAAATGAGGTGCAAGGGGGAGATCTAGTAGCTACATTTGGTAGCATTGGGACATTGAGAACAATGGCATTGCCACACACATTGTCGAGTTCTCATATAGTAGCTAACTATATGCCATCTTGAAGAAGGGGGAACAAATAAAACAAGGGTGGGCAATACACATCTTGTCAAGAATAGCTAAGAAGTATTGAAACTTGAAATTAATAGAACACTTCCTATCAATTTAGAGAGAGAGAGAGAAGAAGAAGAACAAGAAGTAGAAGAAGAAAAGAGTTTTAACATTGTAGGAAACTATCCCAACCAACCTTAAGGATCTATTTGGTGAGGAGAGTTGAACTCAAGACATGTTATGTGTGAGAGAGAGAGAGAGAGAGAGAGAGAGAGAGAGAGAGAGAGAGAGAGCTTGTATACCATGTGCAAGTGTAAACCAAGGCATTGTTTAGCATAGTGTAAACCCATGCAATTTAGGGTAAGACTATCTTTTGGCATCAATGGGAGAGAGAGTGAGGGGGGGGGGCTTTGCACGCCATATCCAAATGTAAACTTAGGCATTGCAAGGTAGGTGTAAACACAGGCGCGTGTGTGCATGAGAGAGAGAGAGAGAGAGAGATTTTACACAAATCCATTAACAAAAACTCCTTAGCTGGTTAGAAGCTTCATCGTAATGAGATATAGCACTAGGGCAAAGACATTCATGTTCAAAACATGGCTTGCAACACTCATGTCATCCAAAATTTACATAGCAATAAGTTGAGAGATGTAATACAAAAAAGCTCCATCAATGCATTGGGCCTAAACTGACCTCAGCAATGCAAGGATATCCATTGCCCTAGGAGTACCACCCACTAAAGTGTTGTTAGCGGCTGGACACACTCAAAGGAGGATGACTGCCCAGCGGGATATTAATTTCCTTTGTAATTATTCATTAATTAAGAAGAAACCGTTATTTCACCTTTGTAAATAGTGGGGCTTGCAGAAGCTTCCAATTTGTACCCCATTTTTGCATTTAGACTGAGTAAATGGTTAAATTGGAACATTAGGGTTTGATATTGTAAGGTATTTATACCACTTTTGACCTTAATGCAAGAAAACCCTTTTGTCATTTTTATAACTTTTTGCCAGGTGAGTGGAGCGTACTCTGTGTACGAGAGAGAGTGAGAGTTTTATCTTGACGCTACACGCGCACCGGTGGTCGAAATCGAGTGCGGAGAAGTGCAGCGTGTTGCCCCCGAAGAGAGCTACGCGCCAACACGTACATGCAGGTGTATGGCCCAGCTTTGCGAGTTCGATCCAGGAGGTATATCTGGTGATTCGGTGAGCATACGTTATCCGTTTTTGCATTGCAGCATATCCACGCGTTTGCATTGAGTAGAGCTACACATTAGGCACTTTAGTTTTTGGAAACGTCGGCCTGGAAATTTTTACCAGACATCCTACGTGATTTTGCACCGGGTGTTTAGGGTTGGGGTTTTGGTTCATGGACCTTAGGGAGAGCGACCTATTGGTGTTAATAGGGTTTCCTTCAAGTTTCGTAGCGTTTCGAGAACGTTTGATGGGTATTTGTCTCTTGAAAGCGTTGTAGGAAATCTCCTCTTATATACTCTTGAAGGCTGTAGCTTAAGACATTGGGTAGAGACCTCTGTGGGAAGTAGTCAATAGTCAGTCGAGTGTAGGTTGACACCCTATGCTTGCTTCCATTGGCTCTATGATTGGTTGTTGCAGTCACTGGGGTTGGTCGGGCCGAGCTTGTTTCCTCTCACTCGTTTACTCTTGCTTGCATGTGCAGCTTCTTGTCTTTAAGACGGGCTACTTTGACAGCCAACTCATATGTTGCAAGAAACCTTCCCTTTACCTTCTCTCTAAGTGGCGACCATAGACTAGCAATGAAACGATCCTTCTTTAGGAAATTAGGCGCTCCTTCACCTTCCTCCAATGAGGCAACCCATCCCTCCCATAAGTCCACAAATTTGGACTCGTAGGTGGCATACTCTAGCAGACTTCCCTGCTTCAATTCCGTCAGTAGCTGCCATAGCTTCTCCGAGGTTGTGCCTCCACCAAACCTCTTTACAAAAGCAGCCCTTAACACATCCCATGCATTCTTGGTAGCCTGGGGCAATGCATTATACCAGGACTTGGCCTCTACTTTCATCAGTAGAGGAAAAATTCTAAGTCGTGAAGCATCGTCATCTTTGTTGGAGACGACACAAGCAATGTCGAAATCATCCAAAAAGTCGGTAGTGAGATCTTCTCCCTTCTTTCCACTGAATGTGGGGAAAGAAACACTTGGGTAAAAGCATGTAATGGTGTCTACAGAGCTGGTGTCCATGGACACTTACTATGAAAGTATGGTGCTATTTTTTCTATATAAGGTACAATGAGCTCACATCATGTTATATATTAATGGATAGGTCTTGAAGAGTAGAATTTAAAAATATACACTCCGCTAAGTTTTGAAAAATTTTATTAAAAAATTACCATGTCCCTATTTTTGTGCTATGCTATTTAATAGCAGAAATAGCTTTCCACCTATACATGCTTTTACCTACTTACCATGGTAGTGACTCAAGAAATTACAAACCCTTTTTTTTTTTACATTAACAATAGTAGCGGCTCATAGCGGCTTTTTACAGGGTTGGGTGGATAGGTTAAAACAGGATAAAGATAGAAACATTAAAGGAATGATGGTAATCCAATATGGGGAGAATGATAGGGTTTGGGGAATTAAGGATTCCTCCTAGTACCACCGCACCGAATAGGTATACGATCTTCTGTTGGTAGAAGACTTTCCTATCTACATAGATATTCACATGCATATGCTGCAGGAATCTGAACGGGAATGCCGTCGGCCCATTTTCCATCATGCACAGAGGGTGAAATACTTACTTATACTCTTACCGTGCTAATGTTGATTAGTCGGTACATCCACAAGAGGTCGTCGCCTTTCATGGGCTCTACCTTTCCTTCATCGCTCAACACGTACGGGGTGATGGTGACGCATCTGACCACTCCCAGCCTCTTGGCTAGTAGCAATTGCAGGTAATTTTTGTAGTCGGTGTGTTGCATGAATTCTACTCCATTCAGTTGCAACTCGTCCCCAGCCCACTGGGTTTCACCCGTTGGGATGGAGGAAATGGAACAACACACAGGACACAAACTCGATGCCTCTCTATAGCCCAGCAGGTATCCAGCACCCCAAACCACACAGAAACATGTACACACGCACACAATCCGCCAACCTTCACACCATGGACTCGCCTACGAGCAACTTTGGCTACACACAATCGCCTTTACCGACGCACATCAATGCACACAAACCTATAAACCCACTCACACTGGGAGACCTCACAAGCCTCGACTGCACACGAAACCACTCTCAATCTGCAACCACAATCAAGCTCTCTCTCTCTCCCTCTATGCACACAAAAGACCCGGAGCCACCGCTACCACGGGCACTATGGCAAAGACGAGATGCAGACGAGATTGATGGCAAACTCAGCAACAAACACAAACCAACTCTGTATCACATACACATTATCCAATACAATGATAGCGGCCCTTGGCGGCTACTGCTCAATCCACGACGACTCTTCCAAACGCGATTGATGGCGCTCGTTATGATGGCCACACCATGGTGTGCAATCCTCCTTGTGCTCCACTTTATGCTATTGGCAGCCCATATCCCTTGATGACCTTCTACACCTGCTCCAAGGCAAGCCCCCGGCTTTAATAATCCTGGCAGCTCGTCAGCCCCTGCTTAGTATGGCCACCCTCCTGCTTTGGCCCTTCATACCCTGACTCCTGCAGCAGCCCATGGCGACTTTTTCTCTCACCTCTCTGTCGATCCCCTTCTTCCAGTGTTCCCGCCCTCCTTTTGTTGCCCATGGCGGATTCTCACAAGCCAACCCCCATGCACCTTCTCCTCAGCCCGTGGCGGCCACTTCTTTCCTTCCCCTACACTCGGTTCTTGGCCTCCAACTGCAGCTCGCCCATCTCTCTCTAGCAGCCCATCGTCCTTCTGTACTGCGCTCTCCTTAGAGCCACCACCCCTGACCCGCTTACACAGCGTTGGCCACCCCCTTTGCAGCCTTTTTCCTATCCTTGGTGACCTCCTTGTGCAACCATACGCCCCTTCTGGCTCATGCCAGGCTCCCTCTTGCAACCGGCTGCATCCTCCTCATGCAACTGGACCCGACTCTTGGCCTCCTTGCCTTGGCGTCTTCTCACAAGCCAGGTCCCCACCAAGCAAATCCCCTTGCTGCTCCTCATGCACCTTTGGCCGTCCTCATGCAGCCACAACGTGGCCTTTTCGCCATGCAAAAATCTCACCTGGCGCTCTCCTTGCTCATCTGTTTCTCCTCAACTGCAGACCAGTCCTTTTTTCCTTTTAATAGCTCAAAGCTATAACTTTAAAAAAACCCTTGCTTGCCGACCTGTCCCGCGCTTAGAATCAGCCCCGCCTTCCGAGGTCAAGACAATTTATCATTTGCTCCTCGTCGTCCCCGCTTCAAGCTATGCTCAGCACAAAGCCTTATAAACAGGATGTTTCTTGCATCAATGGCCTTATGGTTGCCGGAATGGAGTTGCCATTTTGTACACACTACGGCACCATCAGATAGAGGTATCCATCATTCTCTATTACCTTTGAGCACCTCGACCAATATGGTGGGAAGCCATCCTCACTCTGCTAGAAGCCACGTTTGGCATACACATCTGGATAGTCGAGTGTCTTGCAGACACCTCGCTCAGAATCCCATATCATAAACATGATGGTACCTGCATCCAGCACTCCTTAACCCGCTCACAAGCTTGTGATATCAACCTTTACTCCTTCCGCCTGTGATAGCAGGAAACCCTTGAAGTTTCCCCTAGCAAATGCTCCATCTCGATGTACCTGGCCCCTAGCACCATCAAATACCTGCCCAATGTACCTGCCACTTGCCTGCAAACTGCCATGCATGGACTTCTTGCATCTCCATGGGTCGACACAGTCGGGCTGTACCACCGTGGTAGAGACCTTCTTCAGGATAAGTTGTACAGGGAGAGGAGGAAGATCCTCTACCCGTCTTCTGAAATAGCGAGAGCAGTAGTCAAACCACTCTTCCCTAGGACATGGGAATCTTCTTACCACTTCTTCTTCCGGATTGTTGAAGTGGATTGGTAGCACTCGCATGCGTCGTGCAAATCGGTAGGCGACCTTCCGCCGCTTAGCTTCGGACGACTTCCTCTTTGGCAAGCTGGGTACAACCCAACTTTTTGAGCTTGAAGCACTTGCTTGGCCAGATGCTTCTCCCTTCGGGGTCATGTGTTTCCAGACTGGCTTAACTTCTCCTTACCTTTGGCTCGCACAGCCCCTTTAGGCCACTTTGGAGTTATAACTTTGACTGCAGTTTCTTTAGGGAAAAGAGGCCTCACCGTTTTCTTTCCTTCTTTGATGTGAATGACTTCTTCACGATGAATGTCGATGTAGATGATTTCAGCCCTTTCGCTGCTTTCGTTGCTGGCACTCATTGACAATGTGTCTTGGTTGACAACAGTGATGACACTTCACCGACCTCCCACCTGATGCTCTCAGTTTATGGTTAGAATGAGCAGCACGAGATGGAGAATTTACCTCTTGAATACTGATGACACTGCAGCTTGGCAGAAGTACTTCAATGAAGGCGGCTAGTGCCTCGTTCGTCTCCGCTTCTTCCGTCCTCCAGTTAGAAAATTCCTTCAGCCATTCGTCCATGATTGATAGTGGGCGTCACTTTCCGCATTGTAAACTGAAGGTCTGGAATTCGATCCTCCGTGGGGGGCACCAAATGAACGGGTTGCAAAGCGAACCCCGAACCCCGACGGCCTCTAAAAGGCCGGGGGCCGAATGGCGCGCCTCAAGCCTGTCATGGTAAAGCGAACAGGGGGACACCACCTAGCTTTGAGCGGCTAGGATGAAAACCACGATGATATGAACACCGCAAACTTACACACGGAGGGAGAGAGAGAGAGAGAGAGAGAGAGAGAGAGAGAGAGAGATTTGCAAATGATGAAAACCCTTCAGGGTGTGAGGGAGAATTATTTCTGCAATATTTACAAATGACACGCCGTGGTGGTAGAGAGGTAGGGAGAAGAGGTGGTGCAAACTACTTGGTGCGTTCTCTAAGACGACTCAATGATTGTGAAGCTTGCTATCAAGAGCATGTATACGCGTATGCATCGACCCTTGGAGTTGAGAGATGGACATGGCTCCCTTCGCATGGTGCAATTCCCAAGGCCAACCCAACACACAAGCCCCCTCCCCGTGATGGTGATAGTGTCAACTCTTCCCACTACACTCTACCAAGTGTTGACTTCTCATGAACTGCCCCCCCCCCGATAGTGATCTCTCAGTGCCAATTTATAGGTGTTTGCTGCTTGGATTATGGTAGTCCCGATGTGATTAGGGTAAGCTTAATCGGGGAGACAAAGCAAGTGGTGGGCCCGGTGTGGTTGACCCTTGCTTTGTTTTGGGAGGTTATTAAAAGATGAGAATCTCTAGGTGGGCCTTTGTGACCATCACCTAGAGAGAGGGAATTTACAAAGTGGGAATTTTACAATGTCTTGGGTGAAAACTGAAGAAATGATGAAAATACCCTATAAATTACTGAAAATGGCATTGTGGTTGCGTGTTTCCGGCGAATGGTGTGTTGTCGGTGCGTCGGTGTAGAGCGTACTTCTTTTCGGGATCGGCCAGGGCATGCCTTCGGCGCATTTCTCCTTTTTGTTGTTAACGGGGCGTGCTTTAGGTGTTCCTTCTTTTTGTCGATGTCGTAATTGTAAACCTCCTTCGTTTTTTTTTTGTATTTATGTGCATATATGCATGTGTGTACGTATTGGTGTATGAGTGGGTATGTGTGTATATATATAAACGAATGTGCGTGCGTGAGCGTGCATGGGAACATGGGAATGTATACAATATGTATATATATATCTAATTATTATTTTTTCGATTTCTGGCAATGCACACGACGCAGAGATGGGGGGGTGAGGATGGTGAAAAGGGGGGTGGGGGTGGGGGTGTGTGTGTGTGAGCGTGTGGGTGAGTAGCACAGCGGGTGTGTGTGTGTGTGTGGATAGCGTGCGGTGGCGGCAGTGATACAGGGAGCGCGAGCTCTTGGTGGTGTGGAGCCGGACAATGAGTGGACGAGACAAGGCGCGAGAGAGAGTGAGAGTGGGGGGGATGGTGAGGGAGGGGATGAGGGGATAGGGTTAGGGTGTGGTGTATGGCAGAAACGCGCGTGGCAGGAGGGGAGGAGCGCAAGGCCCGGGGGCAGGGGTAGTGGACAGCGGGCACGACAAGGAGGGGAGGGGGGGTGTTTTAGTCAAGGAGAGGAAG
Organism: Adiantum capillus-veneris; assembly: GCF_014529385.1. Lineage (NCBI taxonomy): Eukaryota > Viridiplantae > Streptophyta > Polypodiopsida > Polypodiales > Pteridaceae > Adiantum > Adiantum capillus-veneris. Next base: position 61,936,122 of record NC_140935.1, read on the forward strand.
AGAGAGGGAGTAGGTAAGGGGGGGTGGTTCCCACCAAGGGAGGGGAGAGAGAGAGAGAGTGAGAGGGGTTGGGAGGAGATAGGGTAGAGGGAGGATATGATGGGAATTAGAGGAGAGAGAGAAGAGAGGGTGAGAGAGATGGAGGGAGGGTGAGGTGATACTTGCCCTAAGGCCCGCCGTGGTTACTTCCAAGAGAGAGGGGGCAGGAGAGCTAGGTGTAGATAAGGGGGGGGGGGGGGGGGGGGGGGGGGGGGGGGGGGGGGGGGGCTGCTTAGGCTAATGGTCCGCCAAAAAGGGGGGGTGTGGGGGTGCTTAAGGCCGAAGGGGGGGTGTGGACAAGCAGAGAGGGGAGAGAGAGAGAATATTTGGAACAGAGAGAGAGGATATTATCTATGGCGGCCTGCCTGGCTGAAGTGTGGCAGAGATACCAACGGTGCCTACCGGCCGGATGATACAGCATGTGTGTAGGAGAGAGAATATGGGCGGGGCCGGGCAGTGAGAGAGAGAGAGAGAGAGAGAGAGAGAGAGAGAGAGAGATCGTCTTGTGGTGATATTGGAGGGGTGTGGCCAATCTGGTGGCGCCCCACCGGTGGTTAACTTTGGGGGGGGGGGGTGAGTGGCAAGGGCCTTTTCTTTGTGTTTTTTTTTCTTGGTAACAAAACCCCTCCCTTCCTTAGGGTGTGGTTCTCATGGGCATGGTTTCGAAAGCCGACTATCAATGGCTTTGTATTACTAGGGAGCCCTCGGACAGCATCACTCTGTGTCTCTTCTCTAGTGTCAACTCCCCTTGGAGTTCCTTCATCTGTTCTTCATATATATCATTCTTTGAAGCAGTGCTAGTTGAGGTAGCAGCTCTGGCTCTGGCCGAAGATGCCCTTAGCCTCTGGATGGTCTGATCTTTCACTTTGATTTGATCTGTTAGCTCTATAACTTCATCATGGCTTGCCTCATGTTCTAGTTCAGCTTTTTCTTTAGCGTTCCTCAAAGTTTCCACTTCTTTGGACTCATCAACAAGCTGGAGTGTCAAGTTGCCCCTTTCCTTCTCCGCATCTGTCAGTGATTTGCTGATTTTCTTGTACTCCTCCTCTGCTCTTTGAAGCTTTTTTTATGCTGCCTGACTCTGTCTTTCCATCTCTTGGCATATTTTTAGTGCCGCGTCTAGATCGGCTTGCAGCTAGGTGTGCTTCTCTGTGTTCTCTTGGTCCTGCTTTTGCAGCGAGTCCACCTCGGCTTTGATTTGAACTTCATTTGCTTTGAGATTTATAATTTCAATCTCAATGGCCATAGACCTTGCTCTGAGCCCAGTGATTCTTTGCATCACTTCATCCCAATCATTGGTTTGTGGCTGTAAATCCACTATATCTGTGGCCATTTCCTTCAACTCCACCAATCGAGGGCTCAGCATATATTCTTTGGGTCTAGTGCTCGACAACTCAAAAGCTACATTAGCTGCCTCTTCTCGAGAGTATCCAGTAGCTAGGAGATCAAGAAATATTCTATAGTTTTTTTCTTCTGGATCTGGCTTCTCATCTTTTGGTTCAACTTTTACCTTCTACTCTTTCTCTTTGTTCTTCTCTTCCTTGGAGTCTTGTTGCCCATCAGATTTGTTCATCTCCTCTTTTGTCGGTTTTGAGGAGAACTAAGAGGAGGTGGTGATGGTGGAGGGCTGGATTCTCGGCTTGATGGTGGAGTTGGTTTCTTCTTCTTGAAATCCCGATCCACCTTTGTTTTCCTCTCTCTTTCTTGACGATAAAAGGTATATTTGGGATATTCTCCGCTGTAGCATCTAAGATCTCAAAATTCTTGATATAATCTTCAAACCGATCCCTTTGAGTCCTTCGAGATGATCCAGACATAGCCTCAAGTGATGGCTTCCATAACTCGCTCAGATCCCCTTTTAGCGCTCTCTCAACTCTGGAACTTTCCATTAGTCTTTCTAGCCTTTCTGCTTTCTATGACTTTGTTTCCTTTACTGGCACATGTAGAGTTTCTTTCTTTCCCTTCTTGGGCTCTGGCGGCTCTTCTATCACTGTCTCTAAATGGCGCTTCAACCTTGTGGCTACCCTTGGTGCCTTAGGAGGTTCCTCTTCTTTGTCTTCCTTCAGCTTGAGCCAATCATTTTGGAGGGAGGTAGAGGCCAATTTCCCTTGGCATGCAATTCTCCATAGATGACTTTGGTTATCAACTCACCACGCACAATATAGGTGGGATTTTTGGTCCCCATCTTCACAAGGTTGTTGCAAATGTAAGCGGCATAGTTTATCTTCTTTGGTTTTCTCTTCTGCATTGCCCAAGTGAAAGTGGTGGCAATAGCTCCAGGTGGCATCCTGTATTTTTGTGGCCGCTTGGTACACATGTGGAAGTACTGATTGTATAGTTGGCTCATGATAGCCACCTTCAGGTTTGCAATATCTTCAAATGTATAGTTATTCTTCTTTTTCAAGTAGACCTTAATGTCATCTTGCCTCTTAGTCACATTGTCTCCTTTGTTAGAGATGTCAAGTGCTGCTGAAACCACTTTCTCTGTGATGAAAATCATTGTATTAGGCTTGCCTTGTAGATCTGTGACTCTGGCTATGTCATCCTCTTTGATTGTGGTGACAAATTCCCACACTCTTTTAACATCAATCCCTGCTAGCAAGGCTTCAAAGTAATTGTGGAGATCCAGTTTCTCCAAGTAGTCCCCCATCTTGCTCCTGACAAATTCATTGAGCTCTTGAGGTATCATGGGTAGCTCCACTGCATTTCCCTCCAGATCTTCAAACACTCCTTGGTAGATTCTCAGATCATTGGTTTCCAATAGGTCATCTTGAATCCAAGTGCTTGTTGGCTTCAGGGTTCCCTTTGGGATAACAAAAGGCTCCACTTCTTCTAAGTAGTCCTTGATAGTCATCCTCTTCTTCTTTGCAGGTGACTTTGCGGCTGCCATGGATCGTGTTGCACTCAATAGTCCAAAGTTAGCCTTTTTTATAGATTAGTTGATAAACTGAGTTTTGACTACCCAAATGAGTTGAAAATTTAAATAAGAACTCAAAAGGGACTAGGGAAACCATGCATGTTCCCACAATAGATTTTTGGCTGAAAAATAAGCATGTAGACATCCTACGCGTAGGATGTCTACCTTCTCTGATTTTGATGAAACTTGACAGGCTTGTGGCCGTTGACTTGTGCAACATGGCTATGTACTTGGAATTTGGTTTGGACATCAAAAAGTGCAATTTTGAGCAGATTTAGGCTTTTGGCTCACAAATTGGGTAGGATGTCCTATATGGATGGCAAATGATATTCAATTGGGTTGAAGTTTGATATATAGGCTTCTTATACCATGTAAAAGACTCCCATGAAGTCAATTCCTGCATAGAAGGTCGATATGACATTGGAGACATGCTACACGTAGGATGTATACTTTCTCAGAATGACTTGATTTTGGTTCTGTGGGTAGCCCTTAGCATGTAGAACATGGCCCTGCTCTTAGATTTTGATTTGGATAAGCATTGATGTTGTTAGGAGCATGTGTAGTGTTTTTAGGCTCATAAAAGTGTACCTTTGAGGTTTTGGGGGCCAAATGTGATAGGTCTAGCTTGAAATTTGATACATGAGCTTGTGAAGATGTTATAAAGATATGTGGAACTCAAAAACACCAGTTGGAGGTCAAATAGGTCATTTAGACATCCTACGTGTAGGATGTCTATTTCATGAATTTTCATATCTGACCACACAATTATCTTGTGCTAATGAGTATATTGTGCAAGTTTCATGTGATTTGGACTAGTTTTGGTAGGTTTATGACCCATTATTGCCTCTATGCTTTGACTTTCCATTTTTTGATGCATATGAGGTCAACTCTTGTCCAAATGCGATGAAACTTGATGGCTAGCATGTATAAGTTATGTAGAAGCTGTGTATGAGGTGAAATATTGAGTTTGGTGCCCAGACATGGCCTTGAGACATCCTACACGTAGGATGTCTCCTGATGAATTTTTTATGAGAAATGCTACTAGTATGTGCCCTGAGCCCCCCTGAGTCCCCTTTAAGCCCTATTTCAATATAAAAGTCAAAAAGATAGGTAGAAACTCCTTGTTTGGCTTTCAGAGCCTCTGAGTTGTTTTCTGACTCTTGGAGTGCTTTTCGGCAATGAAATTTCTTGATGTTAGTGTCCATAGCTTCATGGTTCCTTGGGGATCCTTGCCATATGGTTTTTGTTGGCTTTGGCTTCACCGGAGCTCCGTTTGGCAATTTGTCGCTATGGAAGCGCCCGTGGTTGCGTTTACATGTCGTCGATGACTTGTGGTGGTCTACCACCATAGGACTTGGTTGTTGATGGTCTAGGAAAGCCGCTCGTGAAGTTTGGTGGCAAACGGACATCCGATTTGGCCGTGAGAGCCAGTTGACGCTTTGTGTGTCTGATACCGTTTTTGAAGCTTAGTGCCGCTTCGGGTTTCCTTATGGCCATGTGGGCTATATAGCCTTGTAGAGCATGTTGAGATGCTCCTACCCATGAGTTTTGGTAGCATTTGGGCGACTTTCCACTGATTTACCACTTGGTGACCTCTTGCAGTGCTCTAGAAGTTAGGGTTTTTCCCAATGGTTTTTTTCCGCCTTTGTGCATTCAAGAGTGGTATTCTATGCTAGGGTAAACCCCTTATGAAGCCTTATTGCTTTTGGGTTAGCCGTTAGGTACCCACCTCTACCTGTAGGTCTCTATTGCCCGTTTCCCGTGTGAACCCTACACTAGTTTTTGCAACAAAACATCAAATATACGCGAAAAGCTCAAGGTGGTGAGCCTACCTCTCATATCTGGAGTCTGTCGGGTGGTCGTGCGTGTCGTAGAAGCAGCTGGAAGTCCGGTTCGCTCTAGGTGGCAAGAGCTCTCTCTCAAAAAGGAAATAGTAGAAATGAGCTCTAAGTGAAGTGAAAAAATCTTATAATGGGGGTCCCCGAACCACTTTCTATGAAATTTGACATGTGCTCCCAACTTCTTGCGAGATGCGGTTTAGGCTTGAAAAGTTCTTGATTTGGAGTCCGTTTGCCCAGTTTTCGAGAAATTTGACGTTTCAGTCAAAATCTGGCCAAAACACTCCTTTCGCTCCATTCACATAATTGCACCCCCATTGTACCATAGGTTGTCCTATAGTCACTGATTATCCCCATAATTTGTGTTTCTCATTACGATCGTATTTCACCTGTTTTTTGTATTTTTAAAGTTTTTATGCCGATAATTAGTAAAATTCAAAAGAAAATAGCAAAATAAATCCAAAAAATCCCCAAAAATCATAATAACTCAAAAACATCACCGCAAAACACTATGTACACTCACATGCAATTTTTATGGCCGGATTTCTTTGTCTTACCTCTCTCTCTCTCTCTCTCTCTCTCTCTCTCTCTCTCTCTCTCTCTCTCTCTCTCTCTCTCTCTCTCTCTCTCTCTCTCTGTGAGTGCGTTGAGTGCCTTGGAACTGTCGGAGGCTGGCCGAATGAGGAGGGTCATACTGCTACAAAAAGAAATAGCGAGGAGCGTTCATCCCCCTTGGTAAGAAAAGATTGGCGAAAAGGAATGGAGGGGATATCCAAACCCACCAGAAGAATGAGTAACACCCCCCTCAAAAACAATGTGTGTTTGTTTACTTTTGCAACAGCAAATGCGAGCTGCGCTTGGATCACTGACACGTAGGAGGAAGAAGAGGTTGTAGATGAAGGTTTTGTGCGAAGTCCAATGTTGTGTGAATCAAAGGGAGGGCCGCTACTTCTAGCCTTGTGTGCGCTAACTACACACTCTCAACATAGCCTAAGAGCCAAATGGACTAAATGGGCCAAGCTAGCTAGAGACAGAGGGGGAGAGGGGGGGCTCAGGACTAAGTGGCACGGACATGGGAGGGTGGGATCTACGACGGAGGCACTGTGGGCCGTAGATCCCAGTGACGACACCGAAAGTAAATTAGGGTATCCTAGATTACTTTTTATTATGGGGAGGAGGGGCCGCAGGACTAAGTGGCACAGGCATGGGAGGGTGGGATCTACGACGGAGGCATTGTGGGCCATAGATCCCAGTGGCGACGCCGAAAGTAAATTAGGGTACCCTAGATTGCTTTTTATTATGGGGGGGAGGGGCCTCAAGACTAAGTGGCACGGGCATGGGAGGGTGGGATCTACGACGGAGGCATTGTGGGCCGTAGATCTTAGTGGCGGCGCCGAAAGTAAATTAGGGTACCTTAGATTACTTTTTATTATAAAAAGTAATCTAGGATATCCTAATTTACTTTTGGCGCTCGCCCCTAATTTACATGTTTTAAGTAAATTAAGGCCCCCATGTTTCACAACGCACACATGGCATAGTGGTTAGAGTAGGCGCCTCTCATGCGTGAGGTCCCGCGTTCAAACCCGACGTCCCAAAATGGGGGTACCCTAGATTACTTTCGAAATGCGGGTACCCTAGATTACTTTTTACCTTAGATTACAAAAAAAATCTAGGGTACCCGCATTTGGGATCTACGCCCCGCCCCCCCCCCCCCCCCCCCCCCCCCCCCCCCCCCCCCCTAGATCCCACCCTCCCATGCGCGTGCCACTTAGTCTTGGAGAGGGGGGGGGGGGATGGACATAGAAAGAGTCTCATCTTACACACACAAAGGTATAGTCTATCACTCGCCCATCGATGGCTTGAATGGAGCACTTACCAGCCATGATCATGTGTACCTAGATTCAAGTCTCAACTATGGATGGGGGCCATCTTGGAGTGCTGACAGAAGGCTAGACGCTATATATGAATATAGTGTCTACATTTGCATCATGAGAGCGAGAGTGACAAAGAAATTGAGAGAGAGAGAGAGAGAGAGAGAGAGAGAGAGAGAGAGAGAGAGAGAGAGTGTTAAACCTCCTTGCATTAGAATCTCCCTTTATTCCATTGGAAACAATTTTCCAAAAATGGTGCCACCTTGTGTGTGTGTGTGTGTGTGTGTGTGTGTGTGTGTGTGTGTGTGTGTGTGTGTGTGTGTGTGTGTGTGAGAGAGAGAGAGAGAGAGAGAGAGGAGAACTTCTAAAGACCTCCAGAATCTATCTGCTTTTTTTACCTTCATTGGATCCGCATTGAGAATGCCTCCCCCCCTCCTAGTCAAAGTCCTCCCGGACAACAAGGTATCGCCTCGAGGTATGTGCAGTGCATGGGTCAAAAATTGTGCTAAGGCATGGCCTTGTAAGGTGGCCCTATTTGATGCATACTCAATCAATGCATGGAAAAATTAATGTTGTGCGAGAGGAGGGAATAAGCAAGATGCTTATTGGCATTCGACGTCGAGGTTTCCTGTTTTTTATTTGGTTGGCTGATTTTCTTTGCAAGTAAAAGTTGTAACTCTACAGCTCTCTGTTTGATCGTCTTCTTTGCAAAAGTTGCTTGGTTTGCCGCTACTGACGATATGGCCATGGTTGTCTCCGTGGAGAGAATTGTCGTGGCTGAATTGGCCATAGTCTTTTCTCTTTTGCTTGCCATTTGTAGCTTTGTTTTGGAGGCTTTTGTAGGTTTATTTCCTCATCCGTGGTGGTCATTTTTGTTCTGTTGATCTGCACCCACATAGATCGATTTGCAGGTTTCATATGTAGTGAGTGTCTGGCTGCTGGTGTTGCTTGTACTGAAGGGATTTCCTACTGCTTTGGTTTTGGGATCCAAATGCGAGTCGCATTTAAGTGGTTACTGAGCATTCTCTTGGGGATCCATATCTTTTTTATTCCCGTGGTTGTTGGTTTAACTGTGGTCTTCTGTTGACTTTTGCTGGTGTATTATGGTTTGTATGCCATATCGCCTCTATCCTTCCGTACCCATACATGTTTTTTGCGTGTTGCTAATTTTGATCTATTCATTCTTGTCTGTGTTGTCTTATTTTTGTAGTGAACATGGTCGGCAGTTCCCTGGTTGTTCTCCATGGGTATCGTGTTGTGCTTTATTGGCACCCATCCTTTTTTTTCTTTATCCGGTGATGGTGGTGCTATCATCTGGTTCTTCCGGGTTTGTTGAGCAAAGGCTACCACTTGTTGGTCTTGTGCATGTTGAATTTTGACTGTATCCAAATTCCAATCTATCTGCACATTATACTCTTTCTGCCAAGGTTGTCCCAACAACATGGGGTGTAGGGTGCTCGCATCCTCCACCACATAAAACTTGTGGGGGTAAACATATTGATGTATTTGTACATGCAATATTGTCCAGCCCAATGTTCCTAGCGAATGTGATGTACTACTTTCCAACACTTGTGGAGTAGGATGTAGTTGATCTTCGGGCTTGAGCTGTTTATATAATTTGTAAGAGATCAGATTTTCTTGAGCTCCAGAATCAAGCAATGTTGTCGATTCAACTTGATTGCTACCCACTTTGACTGCAATTATTGGTTCCACTGTGTCTTCACCAAAATTCGATAATCGAATAGCATTTATTCACAACAGTGATCCACTTTGTTTTTGTTGTCGTAGAAGCCTTCTTTTTGCAATGTGTTCTTTTGCTTCTGCTTGTGCTTCTTCTCGTACCCTCTGTTTCTCCTTCATCCGTTGTTTTTCTTGATGGATTTGTTGAAGCATATCCTGTATTAGTGGTAAATGATACTTTTTTAACCGACACCCACTAATCCAATTTGGCATTTCTTCTCCTGCCAATGTAGCAAGTTTGACAGTTCCACTTTGTGATAAGTCACTAATCACAAAGGGTCCCATCCCTCCCTTTTTAAGTTTTTTGGCATTTTCTTCAAAGTATAAACAAGTACATAATCGCCTTTTTTGACTCTTTCGTATGCACATGCTTGTCAAAAAACTCTTTTTGTCTTCTCTTTTAGCATAGATCGAAGCTATAGCTCTCAGTCAAAGTTCATCTAGCTTTTCAAGATCATCTATTCTTGAAGAGAGCTCATGCCCTGTCCATTCTAAGCGTTTCGCTACTCGTAGAGTTGGAACTAAAAACTCTATGGGTAATATAGCGTTTAGACCAAACACCATGTTGTACGATGTTGTTTCGATTGATGTTTTGTAAGCTACGTTGTATGCCCATAGTGTTGAGTGTAGTTGCTGATCCCAGTCTGTCCTTGACTCTGATACAATTTTAGTCAAAACAATGCATAGTGTTTTATTTGTGGACTCAGCTTGTCCATTTGCCTGTGGATGATATGGAGTAGATTTTCTATGTATGACCATGAATTCCTCTAGGAGATATTCAATGACATCATTAAGAAAATGTGTTCCTCGGTCACTGACAATTTCTATTGGTAATCCGTATCGTACAAAAACATTCTCATACAAAAATTGTGCAGTGGTTCTTGTGTCTGCTTTTTGTGTTGCTTTGGCTTCCGCCCATTTTGTGAGATAGTCCGTAGCCACAATGATATATTGGGTATGGGTGTGATATGCAGGGGGTGAAATAGGCCCAACAAAATCAATGCCCCATTTTGCAAATGCCCATGCTCCCATCATTGGCCGTAGTGGCATCTCATCTCTCTTTATCGGCACCTTAGTGCGTTGACATGCGTCACAACGCTTTACAAACTCCTTAGCATCCATGTGCAATGTAGGCCACCATATTCCTGCGGTTAAGACAATTTTTGTCATCTTATCGCATGAAAAATGGCCTCCACTTATTCCTCCATGTGCGTGTTCTAGAATCAGCAGGTATTTGCTTTCACTTGCACAGATTCTAAGTTGATTGTCCTTTTCTCGCTTGTAGAGTTAATTTCCAATTAAGTTAAAGTCTCGAGCCTCCAACTCTATAGCCCTTTTTTGCGCTTTTGTTATGTTTTCAAGAAATGTCCTTGTTGTTAAGAAATCAATGATATATTGACTCCATGCAGGTGCAATGCTTACCTGAAACAATGTCGCGTGATCCACCGGTTGTTTGGCACTACATATAGTATAATTGCTAACATAAGCATGTATGTCAGCATACATAGTTGGCCAATAAACTCCTAAGTGTTTCAATCTTTGGTGTGTTTTCATTGTTGAACAATGAAATGCACAATCTTGGATGTGTGCTTCTTCAAGATAACACTCGAATTCCTCTGGATTTATACACAATTGTAGAATTTGGTCTGATCCTAGATGGTACAGTCGTCTTGCAATCAATTGAAAGTTTTTTGTTTATCGAAATGTTTTTTGTTTGGATTTGTCTTCCTTGTTATCAAATCTACGTCCAAAGGAAAGAATGCTAACAATTTCCTGAGACCATTTGGGTATCATTTCAATATTGAAAAGATAAGCATCAGGTATGTCATCGTCTACTCCTTCAGGAGCTTCCCTGTTTTGCATCCTTGAAAGATGATCCACCCGTAGATGAGTTTTACCCTTTTTTACTACCACTATGAAGTCAAACTCTAGCAATATAATAAACCAACGTACAATTCTCCCAGTATTACATGGTTTATTTACTAGATACAAAAGAGCTTGATGATCTGTGAAGAACAAAAATTTGTTTGCAAGTAAGTAATGCTGAAATTTCTTTACAGCATAAATCATTCCTAATCTCTCTCTTTCAGTGGTGGTGTAGTTCTTTTCTGCACTATTTACCTGTTGGCTCGCATAACAAACTGGGAAATCCATTGTTCCTTCTCCAGGTTGAGCAAGAATACTCCCAATTGCATATGCAGATGCATCAATGTGAACATGGAATATCTTTTTCCAATCTGGTGCTTTAAGTATAGGTGCTGATACCAGGTTTTCCTTAAGCTTTTGGAATGAAGTTTCACACTCCTCAGTCCAGTCGAAACTGACTAATAAGCGATACAGAGGTTGTGCAATGAGTGCATACATATATATGAATCTTCGATCATATCTGCAGTGTCCCATGAAGGATTGTACTTGTTTGGCATTAGTAGGCCTGGGCAAGTCTACTATGACTCTAATTTTGTCTAGGTCAGTGGTTATGCCATTTCTTGAGACAATATGTCCTAAGATGCGACCTTGCCTAACCATAAAAATACACTTTTCCGGGTTGAGACAGATTCGATTTGTTCTACACTTCTCAAATACCTTTTGTAAATGGTCAATATGTTCTTCTCGTATAAGAGATTGGACACAGAGATCATCCATATATATTTCTAAGAATATTCTCAAGTATCCTTTGAACGCATGAGTCATTAACCTTTGGAAGGTAGCTGGGGAATTGGTCAGGCCAAAAGGCATAACTCTATACGCATATATTCCCCACTCTGTGGCAAATGCTGTTTTGTGTTGATCCTCTATTGCAATTGCCAATTGGTTATACGCCGAAAACCCATCTAAAAAAGAATAAGCACGTTTTCCAGCCACCCTTTCAAGCACATGTTCTGTGATCGGTAAGGCATAATTATCCCTTATTGTGGCTGCGTTCACTTTTTTGAGGTTCACACACACACGCAGATTTCCGTTCTTTTTGGGGACAACCACAATGGGTGACACCCAATCTGTATGCTCGATTTTATAGATGAATTCAACATCCATCAGCTTGTCAATCTCCTCTTTGATTCGTTTAGCGAATGTGTCTTTATATGTGTAAGGACGTTGTTTGCTAGGTTTGGCATCTGATTTCAAAGGAATTGTATGTTGGCATATCGATGGATCAACTCCTTTGAGGTCTTTGTAGGACCATGCAAACACATCCTTATACTTCTTGACAATTCGTGTTAGCAGTTCTTCTTCTTCAGGCTCTAAATTAGTTGCTATATAGACAGGCTGAGGCTCTTCGCCTGGTGCAGCGAGGTCTATTCGTTTTGCATTTTCCAGCCCATCGTAAGATTCCTGGTTTATTCTTTCCCTTATTAGTGGAGTCATTATGATTTTTCTGTCTTGGATGGTGAATTTTCGATAGTGGGATGGTACCTTCATGTTTCCTTTTTCTGAATCCTCCTTACCATCACTTTCTCCTTTAGTAGTCCATACCTCTCGTAACGACCGTTTTAGTTCTTGGTATTTCTTTTTACGCTCCATTTTGGTCCACTCTAGATCTTTTGTCTTTTCTTGTTTTGATTGTTGAGATTTTCTTGATTTTGTTTATGTTTTAGTCTCCGTGCTTGTTTTATTTCCTCATGTGTCCTTTCCTTTCGAACTCTTGAGAATCTTCCTGATATTTGGTCTTTTACACAATCCTCTGCCTTGACAAGCATTAGATAGTGAGTTTTATCTTTTATCCTGGGCATCAGGTTCTCTCTAATTTTGTTTTCTGCTCTTTTTTTTCTATAGCGTTCCTGGCGTCTAGGGTGTTGATTTGCAAAATCATAAAACTTGATATTCGCGGTTGTTTCCCCACGCTCGCCTAAGCTATCTGAACACTCGTTATCTTCTTCATTACTTAATTCCATGTGCTCATAGGAGTCATAAAACTCTTCTTGTTCTGGTGAGTCTACATTCTCATCTCCTGCTGGTATAAGGCTTACCATGTAATAGGGTAGCACATCATAGCCATCCTTATCGCAAAATTTTGTCGTTGGGCTATCTGTAATGGTATAGACATCCAATGTTGCTAGTATGTGTTCCCATTCCAGAGGTTCTAAGGTATCTTCGGAAAAAGGTTCTGGAATGTAATCCTTGTCCTCAATAGCTCTTTCTAAGATGCATTCCTCTCTTTTTAAGCTCCTACAATGTGAAGGTCCGCACATCCATAGCTCTTTTTTCTGCCCTAACCATGCTGGGAGTTCAGACCCTACCAATGTAGCTGAATCAAACTCTTCCACTGGTGTCTGGATCACATCCTTATAACTATGGTCTTTTAGGTATATTTTGGTTGTAGTCTCCCCATGTCTGAGGTATATGTGGTCGTAACCCCAATCCTGGACCATCTTTAATTGTCTCACGAATGGTCTTCCCAAGATGATCTCGTAATTGTTCTTTTTGTCGAAATCAACAATTGCAAATGTATGCTCATATCGATTCCGCAAGAGGTGACAATTACTTTTTCTAAAAGTCCTAGAGGCTTTTCCGTGAACCCATCTGCCAGTTGCAATTTCATTTTGGTAGCTCTCAAAGCCGGTTTTCCCCATTTTTTCCAGATTTCTTTGGTGGCAATAGCGACTCCCTCTCCACTGTCAAGAATAGCTTTGGAAACTACTCCTTGGAATCCTACTGGTAGTGTGGTATTTCCATCTTCTCCCTCGCAATATTCTCCAACCTTGTTTAAAGGTACTGGCCTAGTGTTTAGTTGAGGCTTGTCCAATTCTCTGATCCCTTCTTGAAGCTTCGAGGTAGGGTCTTTTACTCCAAATTTTTCTAAGCATTTGCCTACAGTGGTCCACATGTTTGGTCATACCTCAGGAGTTTGGCTAATGTGATTGTGCATGCCACAGGGGTGGACAATAACTCAATCAACCCTTGTGAATCCATCACTCTGTTGGAAGAAAGTCTTTGAGATGGGATTGCTCTCACCTCAGACTTAACTTCATACTCCCCTAGGTAAGAGGGTAGAGTTTTTAGCGAGTCTGGTTGGCTGTGCCCCGAACTAATTGAACCCTGGTCTCCCCTTGTGAATGCACATCAAAGTTCATTTGTGATCTTGCCTCAAATTCTTCAATGGGATGTAAGATCTCATTTTCCTCCTTTCTCATGCTATTTATTTGGTGGCTCACCCTGTTAGCTTCATTTGCTTCCCGGATTTGCTTCCACAAGTCATCTAGACTGTTACAATCTTTACCCATATCTACCAACGTTTTAGGTTGGAAACCATCAATTGTCTCATCTGTTGTATTTGGCACTATGATAGGTCCTCTCCTAGACTCAGAGGCAGTCATGAGTCTCTCCTTCGTGTCTACTTATTTCTCTAGAGTTGGTTTGATAGGGGTTGGAGCTGGTACCTCGTGCCAACTTGCAGGTTTGCCAAGCGGGTTTTCTATCAAGGATTGGGTTGTTTCAATCATCTTTCGATACATTTCCAACCTCTGTTTTTCTATTTCTGCATATGGATAAGTCATCCATCTTTGCTCTTGGGTTTGGTTGGTTTTGAGTATGGATTCGTATGCTTTTAAAAGTGTGTCAAACTGCTCATTTACTTTTTCTGCCAGCACTGATCCTCCTGATCCTGCACTTTTGGGTTCTACTATTTCCTTGGGCCCTATTGTTGCCGCAGTGTGTGAGCTTAAACTTGTTAGATCCTCTAACTGCTCTAATCTATCCTTTGTGTGTTTTAACTCCTCGGATAGAGCCGTTTGCTCTCGTTCTCTCCTGGATTTCATACGCGCCTTTCTAGCTTTCCAAGTGCTTCTTTGATTTTTCATTTTTGCACTTGGGGCATCGGTCTTTGGCTCTTCAATTATGGGTTTGTTTGTCATTCGTTGAGCTTGTGCTCGTGTCACTGCTTGAATAGGTATTATTGTCTTGTTTTCTGACCCTCCGCTGGAAGGCACTGCTTCCAGTATGTTCAAAGTAATTTTTGCTCCTTTGCTCGGGTCCTTAGGGCAATCAGGAATCAAGTGAGTAATTCCACACTCAGTGCAATATGCGTTGACCCTAATGATTTCATCGTGAGAACAGTCTCTTAGCCAATGATCTCCACCACACTTGTAGCAAGGTGCCTTAGGTTGTTGAGGTGCTCCTTGAGCTCTTCTTTGTTGGTACGCATGCCTCTACCCACCCATGCCTCCATTGGCTATGAACAACAGTGTTCATTCATCCAAGCTGTATATTCCCTCTCTTGCTGCCTGTGCAGCTGTTGGTGGTCCTGTACTTCCAATCATGCTCCAAGGTTCTGACATTGGGGGTTCTTCCGGTGGATAATAGACAGGATTTGTTGCATATCCATTGAAATCTTCGTAATATGCATTCATCGGTACCAAAGCCTTCTCTTCTGATTCATTTACCGTTGGTGTGTATCTTATGCCGACTAGTCTTAATCCTGGTAGGGGTGGTTGTTGCCCCAATACTGGTTGTGGTCTTTCTACACCTACAGGTCCTGGTAGGTTTTCTACTTGATACCTAGGCATCGGTGGAAGTTGAGGAGATGCTACCTGAACTTGGGGAGCATATGGTCGCTCTCTCACATATCCCTTGTTAATAATAACATTCCTCCGTCACATGGTTTGTCCATTTTTGTTCAATAGTACACCACTTTGGTTGTTTAGCTTGAGTCTTGGCATACATATTAATTTTTTTTAGCACTTCCTCTACAAGTTGCTCCTGGCTTACAGCTACTTCTCCTTTCGGTGCTGTCTTAGCGAACTTGCTTCCACTTTGTTGTGAGGATGAATCGTCATCAAGATCCTTGAATTCACCCTCCTTGTAGACCGCACAATTGTCTACAAGTTAAAGAGCCTCCTTAGTTAACTCATTTAACATCGTGCTCCTCTTCATATGTAAGTCCTTCTGGAGATCTACGTTCCTTAGTCCTTGAATAAATATAAGCATAAGTCTGGACTGAGTTGGCAGTTCTTCCATAGGGCAGAACTTCACATATCTTTTTAGTCGTAGGGCTGCCTTTCGTACAGATTCCCCTTCTTTCTGTTTGAATTTATGGATTTGTGAGATTGTATTATGAGCTATCTCCCTTTGTGAAAATTACTCAATAAACTCGTCAAACACCTCCTCCATAGACTCAAAGTCTCTACGCTCCACAGAGTCAAACTGTAGCGGCATCCTCTTCTAGGGTAAGTCCAAACCCAAAAAATTGAGTAGGGAAGTCCAACACTTCTTTAGCTCTAATTACACACACAAAGGCTGCCACATGATCCCTAGGATCTCTGTTTCCTGTGTATTTCTTGTTTACCCATTTTTGCACCTGAGAAGGTCTAATTCTACGATGGTCTACAAATCTCATCATTGGTTCTCCTTGTCCTACTTGATATACCTCCTCTGGCCTTTGGTAGTGGGAGGGTTCCTCTCCCAGAGGTGCCCCTAAGCCATAATTTCTGATGGTTCTTGCAAGAGGTGGTTCATCTCTTCGAACTCGTTCTATGGGTTGTCTTCCGGGCTGTGCCGACTCTTGAGTTTTTGGCTTACTCTCTCTTTGATACTATGAATAGAGTGGTGGTTCTTGTAAATCTCTTAGCCCTCGTGCAACTGGATAACCATCTCTGTTTTGGTCTTATTTTAATGTCGCACTTTGTCGAAGCCATGCCTACAATGATGGTTGGGTTGCTTGTTGGTTCTGGTAGTTGAACGTCTGTTGTCGGTTAGAATGTGATGTTGCATCGTACTCTTCTGAAAATGGATTTGTCGACTTGCTAGGGGTATAGGTGGACCTTTGTACTTCTTTGGGGGCATATGCTAATGTTTTTGGAATTGTTGCCTTTTCTACCTCCTTTGGGAGAATTCGTTTGTATTCTCGCCCGTACCTGTCAACAAAAATGATATCCTTCCCCATAGCAATTTCATAAGAGAATAAGTAAAGAACCTTGTTTTTGCTTAATTCATTCGGGTAGGGTTCTTTGCATCAAAAATAAGAGACTACTCCCTCGCTCTCATGCTTGTAAATTCCCACATTCTCATTATAGGTAGAGACCCTGCTTGTTTTTTTATCATACATAAAAAGAGCTCCAGGTCGATCAATTTTTGGAGGTGGCTCTTGAGCCTCTGAGACCATTTTTCCTTTTGCCACATTATCTCCATATTTGTTGTAATCCTCAAGATTACTAACTATCATATAGTGGTTCCCCTTTTCGTCGTGAAATCTATCTCCATCATCATAGACCCGAATTATCTCCAGTCTCTGAGAAGGTAGTTCTTCTATACAAATACACTTGCGTCCCCGATAGTCAGAATAAACTAGGGCTCCCCTAGAGTTTGTTCCTTCTAAGAAGATTATAGAAAACTTGGCATCGCTCAAAGGGTTTTGGGAGCTACTTCGTCCTAGCATTGGTCCTTCACCGGAGAAACCTCCTAGCTGTTGACTACCCATCATGAAGAAGGACTTATCTGATGAAGTGTCAGTATCACTACCCTCCTCAATGATCGGTGCTAATGGATCTAGCCTTGCCTGAGTTACACTCTCCTCAGTGGACACTAAACTACCCTGATCACCTGCCACTTTTTGGTCTCTAGGAATGTGTCTTCCTCATCTTAAGTTCATCAAACTTAGCAATGCAATTTATCACAAATTCAACCACTCACCTGGCAAAGGATCAGTTTTCGCACCAGTTCTTGTCTTGCCGTTGAATATACCTATACACAAGCGTTTAATTTCGGCAATCGAATCAAAGCATTTAACCGCTAGAGGTGGTCTTAGTATGATTGGTATAACTAGAGGGTTACCTCAACCACTACTGTACTTTATACACTTCGGATGTTCTTGATTAGGTCTGCTAATCTGCAAATCTAGTTCACTCGAATGTTTTGCCAGTTTAAAGGGAAAGTCTTAATTCCATCTTTACTCCATCAAAAGGTCAAACAAGGTCCAATTTCACTTCTGAAAGAAGTTCTGGAACTCTTAAGTCAATTGGAACATCACTCTATGTCCACAGTCAGATTTTGACTTCAATAAGCCCCTGTAGACATCCTACGCGTAGCATGTCTATCTGCTCTGTTTTGGCTGAATTTTGCACTATAGATTCCCCTTGATGTGCTGAGTCCACAGCTGTTCTCACTTTTTGATTTGGACCCCTATAAGCCGGTCAACTTATCAGAAATCTGTTCCAGCAGCCTGATGTTGGTCTGACCAGTCAAATCAACTCCAATTTGGACCAAAATTGACTAGGAGGCTTGCCTAAGGCTATACATCACCCTGCTATGCCTACAGTCAGATTTTGACTTCAATATCATGCAATAGACATCCTACGTGTAGCATGTCTAACTGCTCAAAATTTCTCCAAATGCAAACCACAAACTCTTCTTAAGGTGTTGATCACTCAGGTATGCTCAGAATTGGATTTGGAGTGCTAAATCACTGTGAACACATCCTATGTGTAGGATGTCTAAGTGATCTGTTTGACCCCAAACTTGAGCCACAGCTTCCCCTGGATGTCAGCAACTCAATGCTATGCTTAGATTTTAGTTTGGATTTCAAAAGACCCCAATTTTAGCTATCCTAGCCTTTTTTTCACCTATCTAGGGTTTTCGTCCCTGGCAGCGGCGCCGATGTTGGTGGATATGCCACGACGGACGTCAGTACAGCGAGAACTCACCTAACAAGATTTATCAGCTAAGGACGAAGCTCGACCCGCATGCGCATGGAAGCAAGCATAGGGTGTCGACCGACTATTGACTACTTCCCACAGAGGTCTCTACCCAATGTCTAAGCTACAGCCTTCAAGAGTACATAAGAGGAGATTTCCTACAACGCTTTCAAGAGCCAAATACCCATCAAACGTTTTCGAAATGCTATGGAACTTGAAGGAAACCCTATTAACACCAATAGATCGCTTTCCCTAAGGTCCATGAACCAAAACCCCAACCCTAAACACCCGGTGCAAAATCACGTAGGATATATGGTCGAAATTTACAGGTCGACGTTTTTGAAAACTAAAGTGCCTTATGTGTAGCTCTACTCAATGCGAACGCGTGGATATGCTGCAATGCAAAAACGGATAACGTATGCTCACCAAATCACCAGATATAGCTCGTGGATCAAGCTTGCAAAGCCGGGCCGTACACCTGCGATGTAGGTGTTGGCGCATAGCTCTCTTCAGGGGCAACACGCTGCACTTCTCCGCACTCGATTCCGACCACCGATGCGCGTGCAACGTCAAG
The DNA here is from genome assembly GCF_014529385.1 of Adiantum capillus-veneris. Taxonomy (NCBI): domain Eukaryota; kingdom Viridiplantae; phylum Streptophyta; class Polypodiopsida; order Polypodiales; family Pteridaceae; genus Adiantum; species Adiantum capillus-veneris. Next base: position 61,954,724 of record NC_140935.1, read on the forward strand.
ATAAAACTCTCACTCTCTCTCGTACACAGAGTACGCTCCACTCACCTGGCAAAAACTTATAAAAATGACAAAAGGGTTTTCTTGCATTAAGGTCCAAAGTGGTATAAATACCTTACAATCTCAAACCCTAATGTTCCAATTGAACCATTTACTCAGTCTAAATGTCAAAAATGGGATACAATTTGGAAGCTTCTGCAAGCCCCACTATTTATAAAGGTGAAATAATGGTTTCTTCTCAATTAAGGAATAATTACAAAGGAAATTAATATCCCGCCGGGCAATGATCCTCCTTTGAGTGTGTCCAACCGCTAACAAGTGTGATGTAGAGTCCTCATCCATTGACACCTTTGCACCTACCTCACCTTCCCCGTCCCCATCCGTTGATGCATCCTCGCCTTCAGCACCAGTAGCATCCCCTTTTATATTTCCATCCACACTGTCTCCATCATCCCTGCTATCCTCCCCATCATCCCAACCACCATCATTGATTTTACCACTCTCACTCCCACCAGTATCTCCATCATCCCCACTGCCCTCAATCCCTTCATCACTCCCATCCCCATCCCCATCTCCCCCTTCTTCATGATCCTCTAGACCTTCTTCCTCACTCCCTTACTCATCGTCAACTTCTTCATAATACCCGCCATCATCATCACTAGTACCATCTTCCTCCCTTGTCTGTTCATCCTCACTGTTGGGATAGGCATGTCCTTCTATAACCATGGGAAACACCTCTACAGTTGTATAGATTACTATATGTCATATAGCCTATATGTTGTAAGGTTTTCTAATATGGCTATGTGTAAGCCAAAAAGATGAGGAGCTCCATCCAGATATCTACTCCAAGCTTATAAATAAATCCCAACATATTTTTTAATGCTATGGTGTGTACTTTAATGTAATACCTTTTGAGTCAAAATCACGAGTACTCTCTCTCTCTCTCTCTCTCTCTCTCTCTCTCTCTCTCTCTCTCTCTCTTTCTAACTGTGTAAGCTATGTCTGTACACACACACACACACACACAATTCCTTGAGCACACACACACCCCATCCACAACAACTGGTATCAAAGCAAGTTGGCACCGCCATGAGCTTAGCAATCTTAGCACTATTACAAAGAATTCCAATCTTTTGATCTTTTAAGCAATTAGTCACTGACCCAGAAGGTGATAAAGAAGCCCAAATCATCCCCTTAATCGAAGAAAATCAAGAGCATTGGTTGAAGTTGCTTCAATCCAAGCTCACGGATGTTTTTACCTCACTAAGGCTTTCTCCTGCAACTTTGAATCATGCAAAGCTGAAAATTTCAACCAATTGCCTCATTAGACGGCTCCGGCTTTCCTCCAAAATATCTTCCCGGCCTTGGAGTTTTGCCAATCAACCCTTGGAGATGCAATTGCAGCTAAAAAATGACCCTCCCTACACCCTCTAATCGAGTATAGCTGCTCGTTTTTGCTCACCAAGCCAACCATCGAGTCCCGCTTCTCTATAGGTTTTTCCATTTCACTGCACAACTCGTTTTTTTTTCGTTTTTCAATTCACTTAACTTTTGATCCCACAAGGTGGCCATTCACACCAAGGGAAGATGGCCTCATTATCAATTCAAACTCGATCCCTTCAAGGCTCACAGGGCAGCTATCCACACCAAGCAAACCGGGCCTTCAAATCTTTATACACACGGCAGCTCTTCACACGAAGCAAGACGGAGCAAATCAAAGGCAAAGAAATTCAAATTATCACACGAAGCAATGCAAAGCATCAGTATTTGTTTTTTAAATTTTCTCAAGGCAGAATAATTATCAAAATTCTGTGAAGAGGTGCTTCACAAATCTTTTGTGAAGAGTGACTTCACGATCAGGGCACTGTTTTTTAAAATTTTGCACTCATGCCATCTATTGTAAAGAGGCAGACACTGACCTTGACAAAGCGCCAAGCGTTAAGATCCCTCTGTTGGAACTATGGGAGAAAAGGGAATTGAGAAATTTAATGGTGAAGGCTTCCACACCTAGTAGAGCAAGCTGCGAGGATACTTGATGGAAAAGAAACTATGGTATGTTGTAAAACTGAGAGTAAGTAAACCATCCACTTCTATTGAAGGCACTCTCATCACTAGGGCCCAAATTACACAAGCACAAGCTAAAGATGAGCAAGCACTCAGCATAATTATCACATCACTCCACGATAATTATGTGCACTTTACAGATAGCTACACCACTATAATCCAAGCATGGGATATTCTGGAACAAAACTTTGGAGGTAAACAAAAGCAAAGTAAGATTTGCTTAAAGAAAAATCTTTATAAACTTACTATGCTTCAAGAGGAGGATGTTTCAAGCCTCGTTAATAGACTAATGAGCATAATCACGTAACTCATTTACATTCAGTGTCAAGTCTAGGAAGAAGATCAAGTCATTGTGCTCCTAAGTGCTCTACCTGAGAGTTTTGACAACATAGTCACAGTCTTAGAGCAAAAGGAATCCATACCTTCTCTACAAAATGTTACAGGGGCAATCAATGAAAGAAGAAAAGAGAAATAAGAAGAAATTTGAATCAGTGGGAGGAGCTTGTTTTACACTCGGGGGGTCCACCTCTATGTATGTAAGTATACCATGAGAGTTCAACAGGAGGGGTTTTTTATTTCAAAAATTTTGGGTAAATTTACATAAATATATTTAAAGAAGGGGTTTTTTTATTGCACTTTGGAAAAAACCTGTAAGTTCATAAAGAAAGAGGGGTTGTTTTATTAGTTCAAGATTCAAAGATAAGGGGTTTTTTAAATAACCTTTGAACGCACATTGTATAGATGGTTTACATATAGTGAACCCCCTGAGATTTTACATCATCATCATCATCATCATCAGCTAGGGCGTCATAATCATCACCTAGATTAAATAACAAGAAGTATTATGCATGTGGCAAGCCTGGACACTTCTCCAAATACTGCTACAAGAACAATTATTGTAGCAATTGCGGCATCAAAGGTCATTTACCATCAAAATGCCAAGGAAGCAAGAACAAAGACAAAAATAGAGTCAATCTTATAGAAGAAGAGGACGGAGATGCAGCTCAACAGGCAGAGGATTGTCTCCATGTGTGTGCCGTCCCCAACTACTTTTGTGAGTATATTGATGTACTGTAAATATGGATGGTCTTCCACCTTCTTTGTTTAAGGGGAGGATTTCTTAGTCTATGTTACACCATATGATTAGACCACTTGGTCTATGTGACTACCTCGGTTTGTGTGACTATTAGCCTGTGTGGCTTTAGGTCTTGATCCAGCTTCATTCAATATAGTCCATGCCTAAGGGGAGGATTGTTGGGATAGGCATCTCCTTCTATAACCATGGGAAACACCTCTACACTTGTATAGCTTACAACATGGCATATGGCCTATGTGTTGTGAGGTTTTCTAATATGGCTATGTGTAAGCCAAAAAGATGATAAGCTCCAGTCGGATATCTACTCCAGCCTTTTAAATAAAGCCCTTTATGTACATATTTTTTAATGCTATGATGTTGAGCGGAGCAAAGTGAGACACGAACCCTAATGGCCTCTAAAACGCCGGGGGCCGATGGCACGCTTCGAGCCGATCGCAGTAAAGCGAACAGGGGGGCACCACCTAGCTTTGAGCGGCTAGGATGCAGACCACAGTGATGTGAACACCGCAAACTTAAAGAGAGAGAGAGAGAGAGAGAGAGAGAGAGAGAGATTGACAAATGATGAAAACCCTCGGGGGTGTGAGGGAGAATTATTTCTTGGAGTATTTATTACAATGCCCTTCCTTCCAACGAGGTGGTACACCACGGTGATAGAGAGGTAGGGAGAAGAGATGGTGAATCTCCTTGGTGCGTTCTCTAGGGACGACTCGATGATGTGAAACTTGCTACCAAGGGTGTGTGTGTGTGTGTGTGCGCATCGACCATTGGAGTCAAGAGGTGGATGTAGCTCCCTTCACATGGTGCAATTTCCAAAACAAACCATCACACAAGTCCCCTCCCCGTAATGCCAATAGTGTCAATTCCTCTCACTAAAACTCTACCAAGTGCTGACCTCTCATGAACTTCCCCCCCCGAATAGTGACCTCTCAATGCCCTTTTATAGGTGTTGGTTGCTTGGATTAGGGTAATCCCGGTTTGATTAGGGTAAGCTAATCAGGGAGACAAAGCAAGGCGGTGGGCCCGGTGTGGTTGACCCTTGCTTTGTCTTGGGAGTTATTAAAAATGAAAACCTCTAGGTGGGCCTTTGTGACCATCACCTAGAGAGAGGGAATTTACAAATTGGGAATTTTACAAGGCTTGGGTGAAAACTGAAAAAATGATGATGATAACCTACGGTTTACTGAAAATGGTGTCGTGGTTGCATGATGCCGAAAAATGGTGGCTTGTCGGTGCGTCGGTGTATCGCGTACGTCTTTTCGGGGTCGGCCAGGGCATGCCTTCTACACCTTTGTTCTTTTTGTTGTCGGTGTCGCGTGATTCAGGTCGTCCTCCTTTGTTGTTGTCGTCGTAGTCGTAAAATTCCTTGTTTTTTTGTATTTTGGTGTGTGAGTTTATGGGTGTGTGTGTGTGTGTGTGTGTGTATGTGGGTGTGTCCATATGTGTATTCATATGTGTAATCGTGTGTGTGGGTGTATATGTATATGTGTGTGCGCATGCGTGCGTGGGAACGGGGTGGGTTTATATATATATATATTATTTTTTATTTTTATTTTTCCCAGTGCTTCTGTCGGTGACACAGAGGCAAGGAAGGGGGGAGATGGAGTGAGAGAGAAAGAGAGTGCATGGTGGCAAGGGTGTGTGTGTGTGTGTGTGTGTGTGTGTGTGTGTGTGGTGTATGGGTATTCGGGTGTGGCGCCTGCGCGAGCTGAGGAGATAGAGAGAGAGCATGGAGCGGCCGCCTGCAAGCTGTGGGGATATACACGAGCACGAGTGAGAGAGGGGGTGGGTGTGGAGGTGAGGGGGGTGAAAGGATAGGGGGGTGGGTGATGATGCTTCAAGCGGTGCCTATATGGGCTGGGTCCGGGAGCAGTGAGGCGTGGGCGCAGGCGGGTCGACAGAGGGCACAAAACGGGGGGGAAGCTTAGTCAACGAAACAAAAGGGGGGGGTTTATTAGAGAGAGAGAGAGAGAGAGAGAGAGAGAGAGAGAGAGAGAGAGAGAGAGAGAGAGAGTATGGGTCCTAATGGCAGGTTCCCACCATGGGATAAGGAGAGTGAGAGAGAGAGTGCGTGAGGTGGTGGGGGTGTGAGAGAGGATAGGGGGGGTGGGTGATGGTTAAGGAAATTGAGAGAGAGAGAGAGATAGAGAGAGAATGGATTCCCTCCATGGCTTGCGGGACCGCCCTCCCAGTAGAGAGAGAGCTAGTGGGAGGTGAGGATAGGGATGGAGGGGTGTTAGGCTGGTGGTCCGCCAGGTTTTGGGAAGAAACAGGGGGGGTATAAGGTCGAAGGGGGTGTGGACGAGGTGAGATGGGGGGCATAATAAGGCGGTCCTCCGGGGCTAGGGCTCGGGTGTGGACAAGTAGAGAGAGAGAGAGAGAGAGAGAGAATCTTTGAGAGAGAGAGAGAGAGAGAGAGGTAATATACAATAGCTCTGGCGGCCCACCGGAGGGTGTGACAGAGGTTTAGGCATCTCATGCACCCACCGGACTGCGTGATGCAGCGATGGAGCAGGAGAGAGAGGGAATATTTGGCGGAACCGAGAAGTTGGAGAGAGAGAGCTCGTCTTTTGGCGGTAATGGAGGGGTGTGGCCAAACTGGCGGTGCCCCACTAGTGGTTACCTTGGGGGGGGGGGGTTATTGGTGAATGGTAGAGAGTTTTTTTTCTTTGTAATAAGCCTTCTTTTCCTTAGGGGTGGTTCTCACGGTCAGGGTTTCAAAAACCGACCATCATTAGCCCTCCCATTTGGCTAGAGGCATTTATGCTTCTAGCCCTTCCTCTGCATCTTTAGTTGTGGAGTTACAGGGTTCTCCCTCTTCTGGAATGTCTAGCACGAACTCTAGATCAAACCTAAGAAAATACCTTTTTAGCCTCCATCCATTGACTCTAGTCTTGTGAATTCTCCCATTTGCTTCCATCAGCTTATAACTGCCATTGTCATAGCACCTTTTGACAATGAATGGTCCTTCCCATCTGGGTGAAATTTCTTGTCTTTCCTGGTGTCAAATCTATTGTCGTATCTCAATACTAGCATGCCCTTTTCCAGGCACTTTTCTTTAAGCCCTTGATTGAAGGTGAGCCGGCGTCGTTCTGCCCGTGCTGTATAGTGATTGATTTCTTCTTCCCTATCTAGATGGAGCCTCTTCAGATCTAGGATGTGGTTTTGGAGATTTACAATTGGGTGTTGTATCTCGCTAGCCAAGACTCGTAAGCTAGCTATCTATACCTCAATGGGTAGAATTGCCTCTTTTTCGTAAACTAGATGGAAAGGGGTGAAACCTAATGATGTTCGGAACGTCGTTCGGTAGGCCCAAAGAGCTGCCATGAGATGTTTATCCCAGTCTCTTGTGTGATTGTTCACCTGCTTTGTGATGATTTTGCAAATCATTTCGTTTACCTTCTCTACCAGACCATTGCACTGTGGATAGTATGGTGTGGAATGTCGGCGTGTGATGCCTAACTTTTTCATCAGTTCTCCCACCAGATCGCCTCTGAAACCTGGTCCTCTATCTGATATTATCTCTAGAGGAGTGTCAAAATGGCAACAGATATGCTCAAAAATGAACTTTGCTACCTCTTGGGCTGTAATGTGGGTGGTGGTTGCTGCTTCTGCCCATCGAGTCATGTAGTCTACACCCACTATAATGTACAATTTACCTGATTGGGCCCTTGGTAATGGACCAATTGCATCTATTCCCCATTTCTCAAATGGACCATATGAGATGATAGGAGTTTGTGTCTCATAGGTTAATGTGCAATCACTGGCCACTTGACAAGCCTTGCATGTTTTACGCTAATGGTGCACATCCCTGTTCAAGCTAGGCCAAGAGTATCTTGCTTGTAGAATCTTCCTACTGGTGATATCTAGAGCAAAATGACCGCCACAGACGCCATCATGGCAGCTTGAAATTACCTCTGTGATCTCACTAGAGGTTGGCACCCGCCTGAGAATCTGATCCTTGCCCTTACAATACAAGTGGTCGTTTACAAGGTTGTATCTGGTAGCCTTCCTTACTAGCCACTGTTTCTGGCCTTTGGTGTACCCTTCCAGACATTCTCCTGTATCTAGAAAGTTAATGATATCAGGCATAGCATCACTACCTTGAAAGAGGGGTAGCTTCAGTTTGATTGCTCCTACGGGAACGTCTTGTATTATTTCTTTGGCTAGGGCATCTGCCTCCTGATTTTCTGCTATGGGGACATGAAATAGTTTCACTACTTCAAACTTCCTTATAAGATCCTTAACTTGGCATAGTTGACCAAGTAAAACCTGGTTTTTACAAACCCAAGTGCCGTTTATCTGCCTTATCAAAAGCAAAGCATCATCGAACATATTTAGGCGCTGAATTCCTTGTGAAATACATTGTTCCAACCCAAGAATTAGGGCTTCATATTCTGCTTCATTGTTGAAGTGGGAGTGTAATAACTGCCTTATGGAGAATACCCTTTCATGTTGCTCATTGAAAATAACTATGCCGGCTATAGATTGGTCCATCGTTCTTTTGTATGCTCCGTCAAAGAAAAGAGAGTGAGCTCCCTCTAGCTTAGGACTTTCTTCCTTTGGTGTCTCTTCACTTGCTTCCGGGTTGACCTTCAGCTTCTTCTCATAATGGCGATGAGTAAGATTTCCCGCTAAACTAGCCCTGGTGGAGTTTTCTACTTGCATGGTGTAGTCAAACTCTTGTAATCTAATTATCCATTTAGAGATCCTAGATGAGACATCCATGTGTCGCATTACATATGGGAAAACCTCCTCCATTGTCAGGATTACAAAGGGTCTAGGCAGAAGATAGGAGCAGAAATTTGTGGTAGCAAACATTAGTGCAAGAACCATGTATTATACTTCGGTAAATCCCTTTTTTGAAGGGGTCATGACACGACTAGAGAAGTAAATAAGACGCATGAAAGAAGTTTGGGGGTCCTTTTGCATTAGCACGGCTCCGAGTGTATCACTTCCTACACTAGGGTTCACATAGAATGGCCCGTCCCACTTAGGGGATGAAATGGTGGGAAGCTTAGCTAGGATTTGCTTCACCTCAGTAAATCGCTGCTCATTTTCTTCACTCCATGAGAAGACATCCCTCTGGGTGATTTGTTGTAGAGGGAGGACCACTTGAGATAGCAAGTGAATGAACCTGCTTAAGTATCTTACCTTCTGAAGGAAAGAAACCAACTGCTTAGCGGTGGTGGGTGACGACAAAGATACCAGGGCTTGGATCTTGCTAGGGTCAGCCTCAATCCCTTTTGCTGAAATTACATGGCCGAGGAGAGTGACTTTACTCTCACCAATGTGACACTTATCCACATTGAGCTGGCCACCCAAGGTTTGCAGCCTGGTTAAGCCATCATAGACTTTGCTTAAATGGAGGGATCGTGAACTATACATGCAAAAATCATCTATGAAAACCCATATTGACGTTCCAAAGTAGGGTTGGAAAACAAAGGTCACATAGCGTTGAAATGTGGCCGGAGCATTAGTGAGGCCAAAAGGCATCACTCTGTAAGCAAAGCATCCCCAAGGTGTGATGAAGGTTGTCTTCTTCTGGTCTTCTTCCACAATGCTAATCTAGAAGTATCCTGAGTAGTCATCACACACTGTGTATCATTTGTGATCCGCCACTTCATTGAGAATTTCATCCTGGAATGGGAGGAAAAAGTGATCCCTCTTCGTGGATGCATTGAGAGGTTTATAGTCCACAGAGACTCTCCACTTGCCATTCTTCTTTGGTGTGACTATTACTGGGGAGACCCATTCTGAGTCTTCGACAGGGTAGATGAAACCTGCTTGTAGCAAACTTCTCACTTCTTTAAGTAATGCCTCTTGTTGGATTACTCCAAGTCTTCTGAGCCTTTGCACCACTGTTTTACTTCCTTCCTTTAGTTTTATGTGGTGTTGTACTACTGTGATTCCTGTGATCTTGTCATAGCCATCAATGAATAGTGTAGTGAAATTACCTAGCATGGAGACATATTCCTTCCTTTCTTCATCAGTTAACTCATTTGAGAGCATCCTTTGTAATTTACCTGCATCCTCTAAGGACTGCGCACCTGATGGTTCCTCTTGGTTTGTCGGGGGTGTTTTAGATTGTGTCAATCTTCGTGGGTCTTTAAGAATGACCCCCATCACTTCAATGCTATTGTCGCTCCCGTCAGTGGTGGTTGTCTCTTCTCCTGAGGTGGACGAATAGTCGTTGGTGGACTCATCTTCTGAGGCCTCCAAGATCATGTTGCATTGCTTCCCAGTCCTCATATCGTAGAATATGGACTTCCCTTTAGCATCCTTCATCTGAATCATTCTGGTGCTCCAATCTTGCTTAGCTTCCATAGCCATGAGCCAGGGTCTCCCAAGAATGATAGGGTAGCCCTCCCCTTTGTGTGGCATGACAAATATGTCTACCTCCACTTATGTATTGAATACTCTTACTTTGACCGCATTCACAATGCCTACACATTTCACTCTTACATTATTTGCCATTTTGGCTTGGCAAGGTTCCGGCCTACTTACCTCTAGTCCTAGATGGTGCATCATTTTTTCACTCATGATGCATATTTGCATGCCACCATCTATGTAGACGTTTGAGATTCGTTGCCCCTTGATGTGGGCATCCATAGTTGGGAGGATGTTGTCGAGATCCCTTGCAGAGATAGCCCCAGCAATCCTGGGTCTTGATTTCCTGGTACTCACCATTTTTGTCCATTGTCTCCTCATTCTTGGTGCAAGGTGGAGTAATTGGGGCCAAGTGATCTTCGGGCCCTGCATCAACACATCCTAAACTAAGTCATAGGGTTTAGCATACACACCTGGTGAGAAATCCATGTGTCTATCTTCCGTTGAGGCTTAGCCGCTTGCTTGCTAGACTCGGCCTTCCCTTTCATTTTCTCTTCTCTTTGAGAGGCTTCCTCGTGCCTGGCACGCTTCACTCCCATAGCATCCACTTCTTCTAATTTTGCTTTCCCTTTGTGCTTCTCTCAAAGTAATTCTTCTACCTTTGCCTTCCCTTTAGCCTCCAAGCTAATAACACTCACCGCTTGGTTTACAGTAGGTGGTGGGGGTAGTGGTGGGATGAGAGGTTGTGGTGGTGGTTGTTGTTGTATGGGTGATTGAAGGATCTGGACCGGTGGGATCGGCCCTGGTAGACTGGGTGGTGGTGGTCTTGCGCTTGGCAGAGAGATCTGTTTCTGTCTCCCTCCTCTATTGAAATTCTGCCTCCTTGGATGTGGGCAGTATTGCATGCCATGGCCGTCTTCCCCGCAATTGTAGCAGTGGTACTCTTGGTTCTGCCTTTGTTGTCCCCTTCCTTGTTTTGGATTCCTGACAGGTGCATGCCCTTGCTGCACCAAATGCACGGATAAACTCTCTAGTTGGGTGGTGATGCGATTTAGCAGGTCTTGTTGATCTTCTGATGCCTCTTGTGGTTGGCCTCTATGACTGGCTGTTGCAGTCACTGGGGCTGGTCTGACCGAGATTGTTTCCTTTGACTCCTTTACTCTTGCTTGCATGCCCATCTTCTTGTCTTTAAGGCGAGCTACTTCTACTGCCAACTCATATGTTGCAGGAAACCTTCCCTTCACCTTCTCTCTAAGCGGCGACCACAGGCCAGCAATGAAACGTAGGTACTCCTTCGCCTTCCTCGAGTGAAGCAACCCATCTCTCCCATAAATCCACAAACTTGGACTCGTAGGTGGCATACTCTATCACACTTCCCTGCTTCAATTCCGCCAATAGCTGCCATAGCTTCTCTGAGGTTGTGCCTCCACCAAACCTCTTTACAAAGGCAGCCCGTAACACATCCCATGCATTCTTGGTAGCCTGGGGCAATGCATTGTACCAAGACTTGGCCTCTACTTTCATGAGTAGAGGAAAAATTCAAAGCCATGAAGCGTCGTCATCTTTGTTGGAGACCAAACAAGCAATGTTGAAATATTCTCCCTTCTTTCCATTGAACGTGGGGAAAGAAACACTTGCCATGGTAGTGACTCAGGAAATTGCAAACTCTTTCTCTTTTTTCTTTTTCTTTTATTAACAACTGTAGCGGCTCATAGCGGCTTTTTACAGAGTTGGGTGGATAGATTAAAACAAGATAAAGATAGAAACATTAAAGGAATGGTGGTAATCCAATACGGGGAGAATGATAGGGTTTGGGGAATTAAGGATTTCTCCTAGCACCGCCACACCGAATAGGTACACGATCTTCTGTTGGTAGAAGATTTTCCTATCTACATAGATATTGACATGCATATGCTACAGGAATCTAAACGGGAATGTTGTCGACCCGTTTTTCATCATGCACAGAGGGTGAAGAACTTACTTATACTCTTATCATGCCAGTGTTGATGAGTCGGCACATCCACAGGAGGTCGTCGCCTTTCATGGGGTCTACCTTTCCTTCATCGCTCAGCACATACGGGGTGATGGCCATGCGTCTAACCACTCCCAGTCTTTTGGCTAGCAGAAACTGCAAATAATTATCATAGTCGACGTGCTACATGAATTCCACTCCATTCAGTTGCAACTCGTCTCCAAACCACTGGGTTTTACCCGTGGTGGAGAACTTCTTCAGGATAAGTTGTACAATGAGAGGAGGAAGACCCTCTACCCGTCTTCCAAAACAGCGAGAGTAGTAGCCGAACCACTCTTCCTTAGGACATGGGAATCTGCTTAACACTTCTTCTTCAGGATTGTCGAAGTGGACTGGTAATACTCGCATGCGTCGTGTGAATCGGTAGGCGACCTTCCGCCGCTTAGCTTCGGATGACTTCCTCTTTGGCAAGCTGGGTATGACCCAACTATTTGAGCTTGAATCACTTGCTTGGCCAGATGCTTCCCCCTTTGGGGTCATGTGCTTCCACACTGGCTTAACCCTTCCTTACCTTTAGCTCGAGCAGCCCCTTTTAGGCCATTTTGGAGTAAAGGTTATAACTTTGACTGCAGTTTCCTTAGGGAAGAGAGGCCTCACCATTTTCTTTCCTAACTTCTTCACGATGAATGTCAATGTAGACAATTTCAGCCCCTTCGTTGCGTTCGTTGGCTGGCACTCATTGACATTGTGTTTTGGTTGATACCAGTGATAGAACTTCATAGACGTCCCACCTGATGCTCTCAACTTGTGGTTAGAACGAGTAACACGAGATGGGGAGCTTACCTCTTGAATACTGACGACACTACAGCCTGGCAGTAGTACTTCAATGAAGGCGGCTAGTGCCTCCTTAGTCTCCTCCTCTTTCGTCCTCCAGTTAGAAAATTCTTTCATCCATTCGCCCATGATTGATGGCGTGCATCACTTTCAACATTGTAAAGTGAAGGTTTCTTAGAAGCCCTCCTCAGTGGGGCCACCAAATGAGCGGAGTAAAGTGAGACACGAACCCCGACGGCCTCTAAAACGTCGTGGTCCAATGGCACGCCTCGAGCCGATCACGGTAAAGCGAACAGGGGGCACCACCTAGCTTTGAGTGTCTAGGATGCAGACCACAGTGATGTGAACACCGCAAACTTACACACACCGAGAGAGAGAGAGAGAGATTGACAAATGATGAAAACCCCCGGGGGTGTGAGGGAAAATTATTTCTTGCAGTATTTACAATGCCCTTCCTTCCGGCGAGGTGGCACACCGCGATGATAGAGAGGTAGCGAGAAGAGATGGTGAATTTCCTTGGTGCGTTCTCTAGAGGCGACTCGATGATGTGAAACTCGCTACCAAGGATGTGTGTGTGTGCACGCATCGACCATTGGAGTCGAGCGGTGGACATAGCTCCCTTCACATGGTGCAATTCCTAAAACAAACCATCACACAAGTACCCTCCCCGTAATGCCAATAGTGTCAATTCCTCTCACTAAAACTCTACCAAGTGCTGACCTGTCATGAACTACCCCCCCCCCGATAGTGAACTCTCAGTGCCCTTTTATAGGTATTGGCTGCTTGAATTAGGGTAATCTCGGTTTGATTAGGGTAAGCTAATCGGGGAGACAAAGCAAGGTGGTGGGCCTTGCTTTGTCTTGGGAGTTATTAAAAATGAAAACCTCTAGGTGGGCCTTTGTGACCATCACCTAGAGAGGGAATTTACAAATTGGGAATTTTACAAGGCTTGGGTGAAAACTGAAAAAATGATGATGATAACCTACGGTTTACTGAAAATGGTGTCGTGGTTGCGTGATGCCGGCAAATGGTGGCTTGTCGGGGCGTCGATGTATCGCGTACGTTATTTGGTGGTGGAAATTAAAGCATTTGTCTTGGGATTCTCCTGCAGTTGAATCTTTCCCTTCCTCTTTTCACTAGACACCTTGGGTAGAGCCTTCTTTACATCAGAACCCTTCATTGGGACCTTCTCCTTGGGCTTCACAAGGGGCCTCTTCGCATCAAAACCCTTCGTTTGGACCTTCTCTTTGGGCTTCAAAAGTAGCCTCTTCCCGTCCGCACTCTTAGCTTGTTCTCGTCTAGCTTTTCCATCTAGGCCTTTGTCAAACTTCAGCTTTAACCTCTTCCCACAAATCAAACCTTGGGATCAACCCACCTTATAAAGAGAATCCATGAAATGCAACATCTTAGCACCACAGACTTCACAGATAAACCCGGCCAATCCCGAAATAGCATAAAAACCTGGGCAAGCCCGACGTGCAAACATGAGCCCAACATGTAAACCCGTGCGAGCCCAAGTTGGAGAAGGTGAGCATGCCTGCACCCTCCCCTGTCGCCAAATCCACAAGAGCGGGATCCTCATGCAGCATTTGGGACCCGTCCTTGTCAGAAGGTATGGTTGTATTCTTGCCCTTCTCAACACACTTCATAAAGAGAAACAATTAGAGCACACCCCAATGGCCATGAATAGACGTAAACCCATACATACATGAATTTTCTTGGAAGTGGCCTCGTGCAACACTTGGGCCTCTGTTTTGTTCTCCTTCTCAGCACCCTACACTAATCAGAAATAGATTTCAGTACTTCCATCAAGGTCACAGACAGAGGTGAAGATTGTAGAAGTCACCAACAATGTGAATACCAGGGCCAGGGCTGAGCAAGACAATCTGCATGCAAAGGAGATGAATAAACTAAAAGAGCAGGAAATCGCAGCAAATAATACAGAATAAGTCATTAACAGCTACCACATTGTTACACATGAAATTGATGTCAACAAAAACATAAATTTTATCATCTATGGAGGAAGGATTAATAGTAGATATATAGCTAGAAGATGGTGTAGACATGTAGTAGTGTTAGTGTGTATACGCGCTTCACCAGGGGCACTTTTCTCCCACTGGGTTTTTCCCCCTGGACATCCGGTGTGAAAGGACACCTTATCTCTTAGGGTTTCATATAAGCTTTGTAGCTCTGAGTTTGTATATATTATTATTCCAATACAGAGAGACAGACTACAGAGATCTCGTACACAAACTCTGTGTCTTCTCCTTCTCCATCTTCTTCCTACTCTGAGTTGCTGTCTTCCTTCTGTTTCCTGTTTCATCATCTTCAACAATTGGTATCAGAGCAAGGTTATTTCCAGAGCCTCTACTTGCATTTTCGCGTCCGCGCGCGCAATCGCAGTTTTCAGGCAGTTTTCGGAAAATTTGCTCGTGGGAGCGTCCTCGACGTTCCGGGAGTATTCTGAACAGAAGACCTGCGGTTTTACCCCCCTTTCGAAGCCGTTCGAGCCCTCAGAATTTTGTTTTGAGCAGCGTAGTAGAAGTTACTTTTCGGAGGCGTTTAGATCAAGAGGGTGTGCTTTTTGACAGATTTTCTTCAGGTAAACAATTCTTTTGGGAAGCAGCTTGTCTTAAATTTGTGCTGAGATTTTGTGTAGAGTTTTGCTTGCATTGGAGAGGAGATTTGTGAATCTCTTGGAGGTTCTTTTGCTCTCTTGTGTGCATCTACAGTATGGCTCAATCTACGGAGAAAGAGATTTTTGGTGCGTTTACATCGGAAGACAAATTGGATGGTACCAACTATTCTCTTTGGTCTTTTATGGCCAAAAATGTTTTGGTTGGTAAAGGATTGTGGGATTATGTATCTGGAGATGAAGTTCGTCCAGGTAGCATTGCACCTGCCACGCCTGGTCGTGGTGCAGCTGTTGGTGCAGGACCCTCACAAGTCACTCCAGAGCAAAAGAGATGGGATACTAAAGATGCACAGGCTATGGCTGTGATTGCCTTAACCATAAAGAGGACAATCACACCACATATCAGATCTTGCAGAACTTCTGAGGATGCTTGGAACACTCTGCAAGCTATGTTTGGGGGAAGAAACGCTGCCAGAATAGAGTTTTTGAAGAAACAACTTGACAAAATACAAATGGACGAAGGTGACGATATTGTCGAGCATCTTACAAAAATCAGGGATCTTAAAGAGCAATTGCTTAGCATTGATGAAGTGATTCCAGAGAAGGACTTGGTTTCCAAAACACTCAATTCACTACCACCATCTTATTTGACTTTTCAGACTTCTTTGACTCTGTCTTTGCGAGCTAATCCTGACCCTCTTCATTTTGAAGAGTTAGTGGCTTTGCTATTGCAGGAGGATCAATCACGTAAGAACAAGTCTTTACAGGTGGATGGTATGGATCATGCTCTTGTTGTACAGAACAAAAACAAGGGTAAAGAGAGTGCTCATCACTCCAAGTCTGGTGCAGGACAGTCTTCAGAGAAGTCTAAAGGTGATTCTGACAAGTCCAAGAAGAAAGGTAAATATCACTACTGCAAGAAACCTGGTCACCACATTAGTGAGTGTAAAAAGCGAATTGCTAAAGAAAAGAAGAAAGAGTCAAGTTTGGTTGTTTCAGCTTCTAGTGATTCTTCTATAGCTAAAGAAGAGTCTGCAAACTTTGTGCAGGATTCTTATGCTTTTGTAGTATGTTCAGATTTTTCTGCTTACAGTGTTGACAAGACACAAATGATTTGATACTTTGATAGTGGTGCATCCAGGCATATTACTTCAAGGAAGGATTTGTTTTGTTCATTGGATGCAGCTCCAGCAGGAAAGAAGGTGACATGTGCAAATAATGCTTCTTATCCAATCAAAGGCGTTGGTAAGATTTTGATTACCATTTCAGATGGTTCAAATTTATGCTTGCCAGATGTCTTATATGTTCCAGGGATCAAGAAGAATTTGTTGTCTGTATTTTCTCTTGCAAAAAATGGTCTTCGGGTCATTTTTGAGGATGACAAATGTGTTGTACGAGATCGAGAGAATGGTTATTCTCTTATCACTACAGGTACGCTGGAAAATGGACTATTTGTGCTAGATCGTTATGAAAAGCAGATTCAGGTATGTATTGCAGAAACAAAGACTCAGGCCATGCAGGATGCTGAGTTGTGGCATGCTAGATTTGGGCATGTTGGTTATAACAGTTTGATGACTTTACAACGTCATAATGTGGTGCATGATTTGTCTTTATTGGAGATGCCACCAAGACATGTATGTGAAGGTTGCGTTCTTGGAAAGATGCACAGATTTGCATTTTCGCAGGATGGTTCAGTTAGAGCGACACGAAAGTTGCAGCTTGTACACAGTGATGTATGTGGTCCTATGAGGACGCCATCTTTGGGAAACAGCCTTTATTTTGTGACCTTCATTGATGACTTTTCCAAGTTTTTTTGGGTGTATCCACTCAAAGCAAAGTCAGATGTGTTTGCAGTTTTTCAACATTATGTCGCCATGGTTGAAAATGAAACAGGTTGCAAAGTACAGACTCTTCGTACCGATCGAGGAGGTGAATACATGTTAGGTGCATTTAAGGATTTTTTGGGAAAGAAAGGCATTAAACACCAATGCACTATGCCATACACACCACAACAGAATGGTGTTGCAGAAAGGAAGAACAGGTCTTTAATGGAGACGGCAAGATGTATGCTCAAGGCTAAGAGTTTTCCTCATAAGCTATGGATGGAGGCAGTTGCTTGTGCAGCACATGTTTTGAACAGGTGTCCTACTCGTGCCTTGAAGACCATTACTGCATATGAAGCTTGGTATGACAAAAAACCTTTAGTCAGTTATCTTCGTGTTTTTGGTTGTCTTGCTTATGCTCACATCCCTCAGCAGTTACGTGGGAAGCTTGATGATAAGGCAATCAAATGTATATTTGTGGGGTACAGTAGTGGAAGTAAAGGTTATAGACTTTACAATCCTGCTACAAACAAGATTTTTGAAAGTCATGATGTAATTTTTGCAGAAACTACTGCTCAACCTATGGTTGCTTTTGATGTACCTCATATGCAGACACATGATGTATTTGAAGGTTTGTTTCCTTCTTTTGTGGAGAATCAAGAATCACAACAGGTTGATAATCTTGATCAATCTTTTGATCAGCATGTGACACCTCATGATGTAGAGGAAATTGTGCGTGAAGAGCAAGAAGTTCTCAGGGAAGAAAGAACCTTGCCTAAATGGGTTCAGAAAACTTTGCAGGATAGCAAGTTGGATGCACCGTTGCCACGAAAAATACGTGCTGGTACTACTTTTGGTAGAGAGCAAGTAGATTTGGCTTGCTTTAGTACTCTTTGTGATGCAGATGAGCCTGATTCATTTGAACAAGCTTTAGAGTGTGTTCAGTGGAAAGATGCTATACAGCAAGAAATTGATTCTATTCATAAGAATCATACATGGGATCTAGTGGACTTGCCTACAGGTAAAAAGCCTATTGGTACAAAGTGGGTTTTTAAGGTAAAAAGGAAACAAGATGGTACTGTTGACAAGTACAAAGCAAGGCTTGTGGCAAAAGGCTATGCGCAACAGAAAGGCATAGATTATGATGAAACCTTTGCTCCTACTTCTCGTGCGTCCACAGTTAGATCACTAGTTGCAATTGCTGCTCATCATGGTTGGAAAGTGCATCAGTTGGATATCAAAACTGCTTTTTTGAATGGTGATTTGCAAGAAGAAGTTTATGTAAATCAACCAAGTGGTTTTGTTGTAAAAGGTCAAGAGAAAAAGGTATGTAGATTGCGTAAAGCTTTGTATGGTCTCAAACAGGCTCCAAGAGCATGGTATGAGAAGATACATACTTATTTGATTGGCCAGGGATTTCAGAATAGTCCAACAGAAAGTATTTTGTATGTCAAAAAGAGAGATGGAGTTCTCATTATGCTAACACTTTATGTGGATGAT
The DNA here is from genome assembly GCF_014529385.1 of Adiantum capillus-veneris. NCBI lineage: Eukaryota > Viridiplantae > Streptophyta > Polypodiopsida > Polypodiales > Pteridaceae > Adiantum > Adiantum capillus-veneris. The sequence continues at coordinate 61,972,972 of NC_140935.1, forward strand.
ATGCTTCTTACAGGCAATAATGCAAATGAAATTGAAGCGTTTAAAGATGCTTTGAGAAAAATGTTTGAGATGTCTGATCTTGGTTTGCTACATTATTACTTGGGTATTCAGTTTGTGCAATCAAAGGATGGTATATACATGTTGCAGGCAAAATATTTGCATAAAATTTTGGACAAGTTTGGTATGCAAAATTGTAAGCCAATCTCTACACCCGTAGAAACTGGATCAAAGTTGATCATGCACGATGCTGGAGAACCTTTTGATGTACATACTTATGCAGCAGCGGTTGGTTGCTTGATATATTTGGCAGGCAACACTCGTCCAGACATTCATATTGGGGTTTCACAAGCAAGCAGATTTATGCACAGCCCAGGTATGCATCATTGGCAAGCTGTGAAGCGCATACTTCGTTACCTTTCAGGTACCCCTAATCTTGCCATGTTCTTTCCAAGGGGGGATATGTATGGAAATCACAGTTCTATGCAGCTTCTTGGTTACAACGATTCAGATTGGGCTGGTGATTTTGACACACGACATTCCACAAGTGGCAATTGTTTTTTCTTGGGAAATGCATGTATATCTTGGCTAAGCAAGAAGCAACCCACAGTGGCTACATCAACTTGTGAAGCTGAGTACAGGGCAGCTTTCACGGCAACAATTGATTGTGTATGGATACGCAGGTTATTGGCAGATCTTTGTGAGTGTCAACAGGCACCCACTACCATTTTCACTGACAGTCAGAGTGCTATGGCAGTTGCAAGGAATCCAGTATTTCATGCAAGAACAAAGCACATAGAGGTTCACTACCACTATGTCAGGGAAAGGCTACATGCAGGGGAGATCACACTAACTTACTGTCCTACACAGGATAACATTGCAGATCTATTTACGAAGGCGTTATCATGAGAAAAGTTTGAAGCTTTCCGAAAAGCTTTGGGCTTACTCTCGTACACATGATGATCTGCTACCTTGTATGGATTCACACTATCACTACAGAGGGGATTTGTAGACATGTAGTAGTGTTAGTGTGTATACGCGCTTCACCAGGGGCACTTTTCTCCCACTGGGTTTTTCCCCCTGGACATCCGGTGTGAAAGGACACCTTATCTCTTAGGGTTTCATATAAGCTTTGTAGCTCTGAGTTTGTATATATTATTATTCCAATACAGAGAGACAGACTACAGAGATCTCGTACACAAGCTCTGTGTCTTCTCCTTCTCCATCTTCTTCCTACTCTGAGTTGCTGTCTTCCTTATGTTTCCTGTTTCATCATCTTCAACAGATGGCATAAGAAGACTTGCATTAAATTCTATCAATATCAATATATTGCGGGATCTAGATGCTCAAATCATTGATTCAATTGTATATATCTTCTTGAAGTAAGATGTTTTCACCAGCTTCCACATATTTTTATTCAACCTTGAGGCTAGAGACTAACAACTAGTAATTGTCTTGTAGTTTGATCAAGAGACAGCTACCTGCACAAACCGATGCAAAAGCATATATCTTGGATTCCTAAATTTTTGTCTTTCTTAGAATGAAAAACACCCCTTTCAGCACATTCGAGGTGGCTTGCCCATTGTTCAATGTTGCAAGTAACAACCATAATTTTTCATTATGAGAGAAACCACCATTGGAGCCTTGTTTGCATTGAACTTGACAAGCTAGCTGTCTGGACACTAAACTCAATTCAATGATATTATCCAGAATTAAGATTGTGAGTATTGAGAATCATAAGTTGGTTTTATTTTGGATAAAGTATGGAGACAGTTATTGTGCTGGGTTCATACCAACTCTTCGCTTGCAAATGCATAAAAATATTGCTACATGCATATGGAAGGCTATAAGGAAATCTAGAGTTGTACATGCCAAAAATTAAGGAAGTCATGGTGCCTTTACAAACAGATGCCAACTTGTGTGGATGGAGGTGCCTCCTTGATGTTGAGTATATACTGCAGAGCTTTTTTTCACTAAATCCATTCATGCCAAAGGTATGAATTTTGCATAGTATTACTATAACATTGTGACTGTTTGGACAAAAATGTATCGGTTCCTTTTTGTTTTTGTTTTGTCTTTTGCAGAGTACATTGGAGAAATACACCGTACAGTATTTGCACCGATACCGTGCCACCAAAATCAAGCATTTGCTTTAAATTTCACATCCCATGAGATTGATTGCAGAACAGACCCTGTTGGATGACCACATTGTAGATGTGACAATGACTGATGAGGGAAAGCAGCAAACAGATCTTATAAGGACAGTTGAGAAAGGACATGAGCAATAGGTGGGAGAAACTTTTGAGAAGAGAAATATTGTACAGGGAGAGTTTCACAAGGAGAAAGTTCCAGATGAGGGGAAGCCCACACAGACACAAATCAAGGGGCTTACAAAGAGATATGTTTAAACTCCCTCTACACTTGGAGGGTTTTAGAAGGAAGAAGTTTATGCAGAGGAACAGGTTGAGAAAGAACGCTCTAACCCTCAAGCAGAGCACACCTCTGCCAAAATTCCACCTATTGAGCTTGAAGATCAAGAGTCATTTATGCCTGACACACAAAAAAATCATAGCACATTAGAAGCTAATTCAGGTGCAATGGAACCCTCAACACTAGAGACACAAGAGTCTCAAACAATAGAATAGCAAGGGACTGGTGAGAAGAAGCTCAAGATATCAACACTAGATAAGACAACCTCCATGGCAGGCAAACCCTGTATGGACCTTTGCTAGACATTGACATGATTGTTCTGGTAATAACCAATGTAAAAGAATATGAAAGTCAACCTATTGTCTAACTACTTACTTTATTTACAAAATGTTTGCAGACACTAATTATTTTGGAAGTCAACGGATTGTTTGTTTTTCAAGAGGCGTATAATATCCATGCAAAACTTGTCAATTTGCATAGCTTTAGGATAGGCAATCATAGAGCCATTGTGGATTTGATAACCAAGGAATTTTTATAGTTTGTACTTCCAATGTTTCGGGTTACGATATGGTCCTCTAAGCTGTAGAGAAACTTCAATCCCCTTGTAAATATGGTTTGCAATGTAGCGAGAATCAAACATTTGTGATTGAGTTTTTGTATTCATAGAAGGAGTGTGTTTTCATTGATGGCCAGTACCACCCTACGAGACCAGATATAATCCTATACTATAAACCTTTTTATCAAATCCATGTCCCGTATGATTATATCAACACTTTGTTGCAAAAGGTTGCATTGCTCTTTTATTGTGAGCACTGTCACAAGGTTGAGATCTTTTTTGAATACCTCCACATCTATGACACCATTGTTCTTGAGGCCTGTCGATTCTTAATCAATAGGAATAAACTTAGAGTATCCTACAACAATTTGAGAATGCTGGTACCAGAAGAAGATGAGAAGGGATTGTGTGTTTCATGTTCTTGGCCACCAAAGTGTTGAGTGCAACCTCGTAATGTATGTCATCCACATATTTAACATACCACCCTCTATCAAGAAGCTTGTCATAGAAGCAAGCGACTACAGATGTACATACCAACATTGTCTTTGCAACATGTATGTGGTAGGTGTGAAATAGTTCCACAAGTAAACTTATAGGACAAAAATTAGCAATCTTCACCAATTTAGTGGGCACTGAATTTTGTAGGGACCTTTGTAAATCCCTAAAAATCTTGCTTCTGAGAGCTTTTCACATTGTGGTGTCCGAGATCGGCCAGTCAATACAATTCCAGTTTGGTAGGGAGAGGGAGTTTAACCAAAGTACGTTTCTTATCTTTTTGGTTGAGTTGGTAGTAATGCTTGTAGAAGAAAATTTCCTCATCTGCAAGAGTCTTGCTAGTTCTTCCATCATACCAATGTCAGCATGGATTATAGAGATGAGACCTATAGTACACTCCTCTAGCTCCCATTCCTCGTATAATGAAGAATGGACATTTGCAATTGCAACAGCAAAATGTAATAGACCACCTAGTCTAACAGCTAGAAAGAATTTAGAACTTATGATAACTTGATCTACCTCTGTTGATATTGTTCTACCTCTTCAAAAAGAAAAAAGAAATTGAGAGAATAGCAAGGTCTGAAAGGAATAATAGAGATTGAATTCTATGAACACACTTATAGTTGCATCGAGGATGATAAGCCAATGAGACATCTCTGCCATTAGCAATCACATCGGAGTGACTATAGACATGCTATACCAAAACCTCCTTATTAACAATTTTCTTGCCTCCCTCCACTTTGAAATATAGCACTTGTGCTTTCCTTGCTGAACAAATTATCTTTTCTGTTGAGAATTTTTTCCTCCTTCTTGGTTGCATAAGAACCCAAAACCTTTGCATATTGTCTATTGTTGCCATTGACTATCTATATTGATGGAGTTTGAGATAGTGATAAAGCTTATGGTTCTACTCGGCCTCCTTGGGAGACTAATGGCGAGGTTGAGTCGGGAGAGAGCACAACAACCCCTAGAGATTTTAGGCAGGAAGAAGAAGAAGAAGAAACCATGGCTCTTTCTAAGTGGTAGAAGAAAGAATGAACTTGCTTGCAATGGAGAGAAATTCATTTTTGAATGCTTGGTTAATGGAGCAAGAGCTTTTGGTGGCAGGAGTATGAGACATTATTGTAGTCGTCTTTCAGTACCTTAACTACATTCAGACCCTTGGCCCACATATAGATACCGTGAATGCCATAAAAAAGAGGTTTTACTCATGTTTCTTCTCTTTCTTCTTCTTTTTCTTTTTATTTTTATTTCTTCCTATTTCTATGCTACACTGGCTTGTTGTTCATTGGATGTGCCTCCTTTTCTCTCTCCTCAATAAGGCCCTCCAAAAGACCTCTCAAATTCCCTAATGTCATGGTCTTGTTGATTCTCTATTGAACAGATGAGGACAGTTGGTATCCCTGGTGGGAGGGATGTTACGAGTTTAGGCACCCTACTGTTGTATGTGGTTAACTACAATTGGGATAGTTGGCTTAATGGTTAATTATGTCTTGTCTATTTGATTTCAATAATAGCTAGTTGATGATGATTTGTAGATTGGGATTCTAGGAGTTGAGAATGAGGCGCGAGCAACAATAATAATCATCTTGATCATTTGACCTTTGCACAATATTTTAAACTTTTTATTCAATAAGCCACTATGACTGCTTGTAACTAGCTCTAGTGAGAACTCACCCTTATGGGACATTCAATAAGTGATGTGCTCCACTCAAGTACTAAAGTGGACTAGATGTAAAAGAGGGGCCTCCAATTTTGGCACCAAAGCTCAAATAATATATTAAATACCAAACTCCACAAGAAGGGGTGCAGTGGAGTTTGGGGCTATGATTTTATGTGTTTCTTGTATAGATGCTCTCAATTTATCCCTTTCCCCTCTCTTAAGATATGTCTTGGGCTATGGAGCTTCACTCTTGTCATCTATTTGTGAAAAATTTGTGTTGTATGCTTTTCTTGTGTACTATTATGTGTATGTATGTCAAAATCTCTACCTTTTCCTTTCTCTGTCAACATCTTTCCCTTCTATTTCTCTCTTTTCACTTCTCCATCATGGCAAGTCAATGGATATATTTCATGGCCAAGGGTAGAAGCCCACCCTTATTCCCAATAGTGGTGTCAGAGGACGTATATTTCTGGTAGCATCATACAAAATTCCTTTTCTTTTGACAGTTCTTTTATAAAAAAAATTGTATATTTGGAAAAATGATTTGTATATTTGGAAGCCCACCCTTGTTCCCAACAATGGTATAAGAGAACATATATTTTGTCGACCACCCACTTGGTACTAAAGGGTTAAAATCTTGAAGGCCTATTTACCCTATTACACTTTCAACCAGGTGTCCAAAATCACTTAAAATGTTTCCCGACCCATTACACAACGTCCTATCGAATTTATTGACCACCACTTTTCAAACTCTACAACTACCCACCTTGCTTTCCAAACTGCTCAACCCTATAAAAAAAATTGCCACCCAGCTTCAACAAGCCCTTGGTCGGCTACCAATTTTAATCCGTACCTTTTTGGACGTCCAAAAATCAGAGATTCTACAGCTTGAAAATAAATACTTACCACATCAAAGAAAAATAAATGGGGCATTCAAGCAATTGGGAGCTCGTGTTTGACGTGGTTTTGGAAACCTCAAAAAGAATCATATATTATCGGGGCTTGTGATAGCCATCACCAACTTACCCTATTCAACAAAAAGGTAAATCAATATAAAATTATTACTTAAATTTTTTTCCTAAAAATTTTGCAGAGTTCTATAGCCTTTGAGCACATTGGAGCACCATCCCAACTCGGCTCCCTTGCTAAGGGGATGGTACTTCTATCCATGTCTCTACACAAGTTTATCATATGACTTCTGTACTGCTAACTCTCCATGGATATTTCTCTATCTGCAAGTTGTAGGAACGGCACAGAGATGGTAGTGGATCCTCCCAGCACATGTCTGCATTTGAATGGGAAAACTGACGCACCATCAGTAAAAGAGTCACAAATTGGTTTTCAAATGGAATTTCAACCAGAATTCGATGCTTGAATCATGTGAGGCTAAAGATTATCTTCGCACAAGTTGACACGCCATAAATTCCATATAGTCAATAAGTATTTTTTATCAAAATTGAAATATCCATAATTGCTCTTTTGTATATTTAATTAGCATAGTTTTCCATAGTAGATACCTAATCTATAATCAATGGAAGAAATTTGAGCTTATTGTAATCTTGATAAGTTGTCAATTTTTATTTTCTTCTAAGTAATAACTCCTTTCAACTCCCAGAATTCCAATCTACAAATCATCATCAACTCACTATTAGTGAAATCAAATAGACAGCACATAATTAACCATTAAGCCAGCTATCCCAATTGCAATTAACCACATACAAGAGGAGGGTGCCCAGTCTTGTAACATTGCCCATTGTTTGACATATTAATTGTTGATTGATCTAGCTATTTCTTGAAAAGCACTTGTTGTTAATCCACATTGCCTCATTACTTGGTTATACAGTTTAAGCAGTGTGATGGTGGTATTTCCTTGTGTCATAAAAGTTACATAGAGACATTGCTATGTTAATTTGGACTTGAGGATTGCAAACCTATTGCCATTCCCATGGAAACAAGTTTGAAATTGAGTCTTCATGATGTTGGTGATCCTATAGATGTCACTCTTTACCAAACTGATGTTGGATGCCTCATATATGTATGCAACATGAGGCCGGATTACTGGAAACACGAGTGTCCACAAGTGGTTTTTGTTTCATTCTTGGCAGCTCATGGATATCATGGTTGAGTAAGAAGCAACCTACTATGGCCACTTCCAGTTATGAGTCTGAGTACAGAATAGTCTTCACAGCTACAATTGAGTGTGTATGGCTCAGACGCCTTTTGGCTGATTTGGGTGTTGGACAGGACATTGCCAACACTATATACACTAACGGTCATAGCAGATTGGTAGTTGTGAGAAACCAAGTTTTTCATGCTTGCACAAATCACAAGGAATTGCATTACCACAATGTCAAGGAGAGGCTCTCAGCAGGAGAGATCAGCTTGGCTTATGTGCCAACACAGGACAACCTTGCAAAACTTTTCACAAAGGCATTGTCTTGTGAGAAATGTAGAGCTTTTTGCAAATCTTTGGGCTTACTCCCATTTGTGGATTGACCATATCCTAGGGCATAGAACTTCCCTATACTCTAGGTTCCACCTCTCGTTCACTGCATCACTCCTGGGGGGGTTTGTTACCATATACATGTGGTAGTGATATGTGAGAACACACTTAGGACCGGCGGGGCCCTCACTCAGATTTTTTTTCCCCGTGCATTGTATATACACCCATCACTCTAGGCTTACCTTATCTTTTCATTACACACTAAGTAATACACTCTTTGTTGTGTGCCTTGAGCTTCCTTCATCTCCTCCAAGTTGTGTGTTTTTTCTTGCAACCATAATTCCAACAAGTACCACCTCATATGAAAATTTATCCTGGAGTGAAGAGGACACAAATGAGGACAAATCCACTGATTCCACACCAGTAGCAACCCAAATTCAAAAATTAGACAAGAGGAATATGATGCGAATGGGATCGTTCTAGCTAGGGTGGATGAAAAGTAACATAGTGCAAGTGTGTGAGTGTGTGTAAGAAAGATTATCACTCAGGTGAATTAGGTTCCAAGATAGATTAGCTTGGACTCATAAACACAATTATTAGTATTGACTTAGCTTAGCACAAGCTCACCACAGACAAGCATGTAGTGCAAACTTGAACGGTGTTGTTTCTTCATGAAAGTGAACTTTAAGTAGCTCTACAACTTGAATCCATTACATGTGGGATAATTTTCCCTCTCCCCTCCTTCACTTAGACTCTAGGACAATACCCACACTTTACAATACTCCCCTTGGGATTTGGACTAAGAAAAATTATTTAAGATGCAATATCCACACAGGATGGTAAGTTGGTATCCACACAGAATGACAAAATCCACACAAGATGATAATATCCACACAGGAAAATAAAAGTCCTCCCCTACAAGTAGAGAGGTTGCATCTTCAAAGTATGTCATCATAGAAGACAAGGTTGTCGTTGCAGGAGCGAATCACACCACCCATAAAGTGCATGCAACACAACCTAGATCAACATAACGTCAATCAAGGACACAGATGACATGATGGTGCACGGAGGCAATCTCTTTAGCTTGTGAGGATGAGACTATCCCACACATACAACACTTTGGAACACTAACTAAACCACAATCTAATTTGTCAGGAATTCAGACTCAAGGGCATTTCAAAGCAGAATTTGCAGAATTTTCTAACTGTGGCACTGTAATCACTTAGCAGGAGCAATGCAAGCTGTCGAGAAGGCCAAGAAAAGGGTGTCCCAGAAGTAAAAGTTACAAGATCTGCCACCCTACCAAGTGGACCCAAGTTCATTAAAGACGGCCAAAGCAACATACTTGTCAAGAGAACAGCTTGAGGAAAACAACACCATGGTTTTCACAGGCAGGTTCAAGAGTAAAGAAGGACACCAAGTAGAGCTGCAACTGCTACCAAAAGAGATTTATGATGTCTCTGACAAGCCAGACACAAAGGAAGCTAACAGAAGACTGGGCCTCAGGGACTTTTACGACCATGAACCATGCGCGTAGATTTCCAGAAAACCTATGAACTATTATCTATAATTAAAGAGGATGGATCATTCCAAATTACTGACCAACAAGGACAGAAAGTAGAAGTGGTGATCACAAAAGAGATTGTGGTCGAGGCACTCAAGTTTCCTACTGAAGGGATGACAATGCCGGCCTGAGACAGGAAGACAGCAGGCACATTCACCAAGGAGACTGGCGCTGCAACTTTTGCCAACCTCATCCAAAGGGAAGTGGAAGAACCAGCACGTCTATATCATCAACACTTCCACTTTTTAGCAAAGAGACCGCCAAGGTACACCACCCCAAACCGTACGGTTGCGACTACCTTCACCCAAGTGTTGAAGTCGACTACCAGGAAACCCATTCATCATGCGCAGTATGTGCTAACAACGCTAAAGTGCACCAAGAAAGAAGGAAAAATCACCTATCTATTCCATTAGGTTATTACTTGCTTTAGCATCCAGCTTTAAGTGGAAGCTTAAGAAAATGGATGTCAATAATGCTTCCTCCAATGGGCTACTTGAGGAGGAAGTTCATATGTAGCAACCAAAGGGATATGTTGTTGCAGGTCATGTGGACATCATATGTTACCATATACATGTGGTACTGATGTGTGTGAACACACTAGGACCGCCGGGGCATTTTTTCCCTCTTTAGGAGGTTTTTTCCCCCGTGCATTGTATATATGCCCATCACTCTAGGGCTATTTATCTTTCCATTGCACACCAAGGAATACACTCTCTATTGTGTGCCTTGAGCTTCCTTCGTCGTCTCCAAGCTGTGTGCATTTCTCTTCAACCCTAATTCCAACAATTGGTATTAGAGCAGGTTGCATCCTCTCGGGCTTAGTTGCCAGCTGCTCCAGCACACGCCTGTTCAATTTCTCCAATTTCTAATTCGGGCTCATTTCGGCCTCCGTTTCCACCACAGGCAGATCTGCACAGGCAATTTTGTCATTTTGTGTAGAATTTCTGTCAGTGTCGTTTTTTGCATAACATGTGCCTTACAGTCTTGTACAGTTTGTGCTACATAGCACGTGTTGTTCCTGCTCTGTTTCTCATCTTTTTGGGAAGTTTTCACATCAGGTGCAGCATATACCATGGCTGACAACAACCCAGATGTGTTCAAGATGTTTGTTGCTGAGGATAGGTTGGATGGGGACAATTACCCTATGTGGGCTTACATGATGCAACATGTTCTTGTGTCAAAGGGTGTCTGGAATATTGTGCAGGGCATTGATGTACGTCCTGGTTCTGAGGATGTAGGTGATGTTGAGGATGTTGCAGTTCTTGCTACAAGGATTGTTGCTATTAGAGTTGTTTTGCCTACGACAGAACAAGCTTGTTGGGATGTAAAGGATGCGCAGGCTCATGCATTGATTGTGTTGTCTGTGAAGTGCACCATTGTTCCTCACGTTCAAATCCACGCTGTCTAGTCCTATTTTTTTGGAAAGTGACTCTTGAAATAGCAATGTGCATAATGTATCAAACTTGACAACTTTAGGATTTCCTTGGGTCATAAGTCTCCAAGAACTAGCAAAATTCTGGTAAGAATCTGGCAAAGCATCAAGGATAGTCTGCACAAGGGGTTTGTCTGAATTGACTTCACCTACAAAAATAAGTAGCTCACTGATATCCTTGACACCAGCAAGGAATGTGTCCATATAATCTTTCTCATGCATAATCTTTGACTCCATCTCTTTACGTAGTAGCAATGAGTTTTTTTCCTCATTGCAACTTGCATAAAGACCAGCCAGAAATATCCCAAGCCTGTTTTGTAGATTTCACTGAATGAATGTGGGGAGTAATTGTGCGCTTCATAGACAACACGATCACTGCATGAGCTTGCATATATTTTACATCTCAGTGAGCTTTCTCAACCGTAGGCAAAACAACTCTAACAGCAACAATCCTTGCAGCAAGACCAGCAACATCCTCAACATCGCATGTATCCTCAAAACTAGGACATATATCAATGCCCCGCACAATGTTCCAAATGCCCTTTCACAAAAGAACATTTTGCATCATATAAGCGCACATAGGGTCATTGTACCCATCTAATCTCTCCTCAATAGAAAACATCTTGAACACAACTGTGTTGTTGTCAACCATGGTAAATGTTGCACGTGATGTGAGAACTGTCCAAAAAGAGAAGAAACAAAGTGGGAACAACACGTGCTATATAGCACAAACCGTAGAAGACTGTAAGGGACATGTTATGCAAAAAACGACACTGATATAATTTTTGCACAAAATGACAAAATAGCTTGTGCAGTACTGCCTATAGTGGAAACGGAGGCCGAAATGAGCTTGAATCTGAAATCTCAGCAGACTAAGCTCTTAGAGCTCATCTAAAATATTTGTTGACCTGAAAACACTCTCAAAAGCTAATGAAATTGGAGAACATGAGCAGGCGTGTGCTTAAGCCACTGGCGACTAAGCCCGGGTGGATGCGACCTGCTTTGATATTAATTTTTGGAATCAGGGTTGCAAGAAAACACACACAACTTGGAGAAGATGAAGGAAGATCAAGGCACACAATAGAGTGTATTACTTAGTGTGCAATGGAATGATGAGATAACCCTGGAGTGATGGGCGTATATATAATGCACGAGGAGAAAACACTCCTAGTGAGGGAAAAAATGCCCCGGTGGCCTCGAGCTTTTTTTTTTCTTGACTTGAGCTAATATGAAAGTTAGATTCCTTTTCAAGCTCATAATCAATTTATGTCACCAATTCAGTCTCTAAGTCACATTGATCACAATCTTCTAAGGCATTAGTAGTTTGGATGTCATTTATGTCTTCACTCTTGTATCCTCATAAGACATGCATTGCACTTAACATATTCATTGGTGCAACCTATAGTATTTCTTCACCCTCACGTGTTACCCAAGTTGTCCCTCTATTTCCCCAAGTGTCTATGGTCACTGCGAGATGTACCCAATCAACGTTGTTCAACACAACCATTCCAAGTAGGACATCCATATAAGAAGAGTCTCCCCCAATATCCGTGTCCTTTTTACATGTGTAGCAATACTTCAGTGGAGCTAAGTGAATTTTGGTTTCTGATCAATTATCAATTATAAACATGTTCCCTAAAGGGTGCGCTCAACCTCTTACAATATAAACTCAAATGATGGAGTCTTGGAACTGTAAGTAGACATGATTTCTAGACCATTCATGTACCATTTTTGCATCCCTCATGAAAGGACGTCCTAAGATCATCTCGAATGGCATAGGATGCTTGGAGATGAGGGTATGTCTTACCTTGTGTCTAGGACCTTGATCTTGAGATCTTTCAGCATTCCAATAGGCGTAACAATAGATCCATTGGCCATTTTTACCACTATATTTGTGACTTCAAGATGTGGTCTTCTCGTAGATTCCCAATAGTTTTTTATTACATTGCTCACTCTTCCACCACCATCAAGGATTCCCTTCACAGTTAATCCTTTAGTTGTGATTGGTAGAGTTGCATTAGATTCATCGCCTTCAAAGTATTACCCCAACTTGTTAATAGGTATTTCAATAATTGAGCTTTCATCTAGTTTGGGTTGTGGGTCCAAGCATTCGTCCTCAATTGGGATTTCATTGGGCCTACTCATTTGTGCAAATTGTGGTAGGTTGACTTTTAGTTTTCCATTGAGAAATGCCCGAAGAGTCAAAAAAAGCTCTAGATCCCAGTACAATTTAGACATTATAGTGGTTACTTCAGAAGGCACAAAATATGTTAATTTGGCAATGTTCAAGGGCACTTTCTGAGATTCTAGTCCATGACCTAAGGTTGATGAATTATAGGATCTCCATTTCTTCAATGGCGTTAGGTATTCCCTCACTAAAAATTATTTCAATCAAGAAAGGTGTATGCCCAATTTCCAATGTTTTGACCTCACTTCCCTCTCAGATGATACTAGGTATGAACAGCGGGTTGGGATATCCTCGAGGTTGCAGTTGTGTGGGGAACATTGTATTTGTAATCCTAGTCCGCCATTGAAGAAATGAAGATAGGATCTCCATTTCTTCAATGGGGTTAGGTATTCCCTCACTAAAAATTCTTTCAATGAAGAAAGGTGTATGCCACAAATGGCAAAGCTTTGAAAATGAAGGGCACCCAAGGGGAATTTTCCTCATTAATGAAGTTTTTTTAAAAAGGCTTGAGGGGAGGCCACCCAGGAGGGCGCCATGTGGTGGATCTAAATACCACATGGGGGGCGGCAGTTTGTAAACGAAGGTTATATAGCCCAGGTTGTGAAGCCCATTCAGTTGTGTATGAGGCGAGTGGGAGCTTCCTTGGCGTGAGGCTATGGAGGTTTTCTCAGGGCACTGTGTTGGTGGCGCAAGGCCCTGCATGGGCGGCAGCACCGACGGTTTTGGTCAAGGCACCATCCGGTGGCACTATCGGCAGTTGGTAGCGAGGTGGTGATGTGGCACGTTCCCAGTAGGGTCGGGTTCCCGCGCCCTCATGGGCCAAACATTTTTTAGCAGAAGGGCTCCCCCCACTAGCTATATCGCTAGTGCATAGGGAGGGGTCCCGCAGCGACAGTCAACAGTAAGGGAGAGCCCAAGCCCATCCGAGGGGTGTGTCCCACAGCAGTGGAGGCACACACACACACACACACACACACAGAGAGAGAGAGAGAGAGAGAGAGAGAGAGAGAGAGAGAGAGAGAGAGAGAGAGAGAGAGAGGAGGGAGGGAGTTCAAAGAGGCCCAAAGGGCAAGCTCAAAAGGCAAGTGGGCGGCTGAATCAGGGGGACAAAGGACAAAGGACCCCACCATGCAAGAGTTGCCAAAAGGTTCATCCAAATGTATGCAATGCAATGAGAATTTTAGCTCAAAGTGGACTATACAAGCTGCTGGAGAGCTCACATTTTTTTCTTTTTTTGGACATAGGCCACCCCTATAAAAGGGTGTAAATGTGAATTTTGAAAGGCTTTTCCATTAGGTTTTTTTGGGGAGCCATTGGGGGTTTTTTGAAGTTTTTCCTCCTCTCCATCTTCTGGTGCCTCAGCAAAAACTTTAGCAGGCAAAAAGCCCCAATGGCTCCCCAAAAAAACCTAATGGAAAAGCCTTTCAAAATTTACATTTACACCCTTTTATAGGGGTGGCCGAAGTCCAAAAAAAGAGAAAAATATGCACTCTCCAGCTCGTACATTCCACTTTGAGCTCCATTTAGAATTCTCCTTGCATTGCATACATTTGGCTGACCCCTTTTGGCAACTCTTGCATGGTGGGCTCCTTTGTCCTTTGTCCACCCAATTCGACCGCCCACTTGCCTTTTGAGCTTGCCCTTTGGGCCTCTTTGAGCTCCCTCTCTCTCTGCCTCCACTACTGTGGGACACACCCCTCGGATGGCCTTGGGCTCTCCCTCTCACTGTTGACTACTACCACGGGACCCCTCCCTATGCACTAGCGATATAGCTAGTGAGGGGAGCCCTTCTCCTCAAAAATGTTTGGCCCATGGGGGTGCGGGAACCCGACCCTACCAGGTGCGTGCCACATCACCACCTCGCTATCAACTGCCGACAGCTCCACCAAATGTCACCTTGACCAAAACCTCCAGTGCTGCCGTCCCTGTACGGCCGCGCGCCACCAACACAGCGCCTTGAGCGGACCGCCATAGCCTCACACCAAGGAAGCTCCCACTCGCCTCATACACAACTGAATGGGCTTCACAATCTGGGCTATATAGCCTTCGTTTAAAAACTTCATTAATGAGGAAAAAGCCCCTTGGGCGCCCTTCATTTTCAAAGCTTTGCCATTTGTGGCTCCGAAATCTGATTCTCGTCCCGCAAAGCCCGGCTACAAGTTCAATCCACTGGCTCCAAAATCATCCCACCTTGCCACACTTCAAGATTCTCTAAGACCCCGAACTGGGCCGCAAAAAGTGAAAATCTATCTGCAACCAATTTCGAGCAATTGCACCCAACCTTCCGACTTCCATAATTTCCCGCTCCGGGATCCGTTTGACGAACAGTCAATTCTTGATGGCTCCATACACTACATAGAACCTTCTCAAACTCTATCGAGGCCCAAAAAAGGCAGATGGCACGAATACCCATGCGATCATGTGGGCACCAACCCGGCCCTATAGCAAAACTTCAACTGGTCACATCCAACAATCTGTAGCTCTGATCTGCAATCTAAAAAGACGGGTATGCTCCATGAATCTAGCACTACATATGTATACATTGACATCAACTCAGGTCACTTGTCCCTAGCTACCCAGTGCAGTGAGGATTTGCAACGCACTGCACCTTCAAACTCCAATATCTTGGGCTCTGTAGCTTTGTTTGATGAGCCGTCTGGACCTGCTCCTTTAGCATATCAATATCTATACTTCTAGGCCCAAAGATTGTACCTTGAACCTTCTTCTCCTACTACCCAAATTAGCCCCTCTTGGAGCCTTTCTTGGCCTATAAACCGCATCAGTCATACATTTCTGCTACTACTTGTCTACCCATGATCTTCATAGCTACTCCAGCACTTTGCCATGCTTCTTCTAGCCTGCACATTCCTACCCATGCCATCTTCTATGGTCGACCAACTTTGGATGCACCAGCGTCTTCAAGTGATGTTGCCAGTGCTACTCGACTTTGCATTCGTGTCCACCAGCATTCACAGAAGGAAAGCTTGACGGCACCAACTACACATTGTGGAAATTCAAAATTTCTACAATTTTGGATTCATATGAATTGTTGGATACGATGTTGGGACCAAATGGTGCAGACCCGGAGCCCAATGCAACAAATGATCTGGCAAATCCAAGCGTTGTAATTCCCTTGGATGCTACTCTTCTACATGCGTGGAAAAGAACGAATGTAGATGCATTATGCGCCATTCTCATGTGTGTAAGTGATTATGTCCTCAGTTTGGTTCAGCATACCACTAAAGCACACAAACCTTGGAATATATTGGCTCGCAAATATGAGGCACACAATCACACCAAAATTCAAACTTTGGAAAATCAGCTTGCTACTGAGAAAGAAGGTGGAGGCCTTTATCAAGCGGATTAAGGACCTCCAAGATCAATTAGATATCGTTGGTGTGGCTATTTGTCCGAAAGATTTAGCTCAGCGCTACATTCGCGCATACTTCCGGCGAGATATGATGGTCTCGTTACGGCACTCAACACTCAAGTTCGTCCAACCCCTCTTATGTTTGAAGAACTGAGTGCAATGTTGCTTGAAGAGGAGCTGCGACTCAGGACGTGGGAATACAGTGGGAAAGGGCGTAAGACGCAACAACCTCTATGAACTTTCTGCACTTACGATCACTCAGAAAATGATACAACTCAATTATGGCATGAGAGATTTGGTCACTTAAGCATTGATGTGCTAAAAGAGATGCAAAAATCTAGGGTGGTGGCACACATGCCTCAAATCTCAGATATGAATGAAGTTTGTGAAGCTTGCATGATGGGCAAGCAACAAAGAAAGGCATTTCCACAAGAGAGTAGTAATCGAGCTCAGTCTCCTCTAGAGTTGGTACACACACATCTCTGTGGTAAAATGTCTACATCCACTTTGGGTGGATCTTTCTACTTTTTGATGTTAGTCAATGACTTTAGTAGAAAGATGTGGGTGTATTTCATTTGTAAGAAGTATGAAGCTTTTGGAAAGTTTAAAATGTGGCAAAAGCTTGTAGATAATGAAACAGGAAAAAAGGTGAAGAAGCTTCGCATAGATTGAGAAGGAGAATTTATCTCAAATGGATTCAAAAAATACTACAATGAGCATGGCATAAAATAGCACCTTACTACATCTTAAACACCACAACAGAATGTAGTTCTGGAGCATCGCAATCGGACGATGGTAAAAATGGCAAGGTGTATGCTCAAAGCCAAGGGTATGCCCGATTCTTTTTGGGACGAAGCAATAAGTACAGTAGTGTATATTCTCAAATGAAGCATTACAAAGGCTTTGAAATGGAAAATGCCTCAAGAAGCCTATTCCAGTAAGAAACCTTCAATCTTGAATTTCAAAACATTTGGGTGTTTCTGCTATGCACATATTCATGATTCACAAAGAACAAAGCTAGAAGCCAAAAGCAACAAGTGCATATTTCTCGAACACAATAAAGAGTCTAAGGTTTATAGACTCTATGATCCAGAGGCAAAGAAAATACTCACCAATTGGGATGTCATATTTGAAGAAGGGCCACAAAGGGTGGAGAAACCAGGTTCGTCCACTTTCTCATCAAATAAAAAAATAACTCACCATGTGTCAGACCAAAGTCACATAAAAAATCAAGAGGAGGAGTTGTCTGATGATGACAATTCAAATAAATCTAACCAACCTGTTTCAGCATCACAGGAAAAGCCACTACCAAAGTGGGCTCAACAAATTTTTGACGCTTGAAACCCTCAAGTTCACAATCCTCATGAAGAGGAGGGAGGTTTGCGACGGTCAAAGAGAATAGAGGAGCAAAGGAGAGCCTCCGAACACATCGTCAACATGGATCTCATGACAGAAATTGTCGGCTCTGTGAAGGAGCCAGCCTCCGTCGACGAGGCCATGGTTGATCCAAAGTGAAAGGAAGCTATGCAGTCTGAGTATGAAAGCATCACAAAGAATGACACTTGGGAAGTAATGGATCGGCCTCCAAAGAAGAAAGTCATCGGCACAAAATGGGTGTACAAGCTCAAGCATAAAGGGGGTGGCTCTTTGCAAAAGTACAAAGCCAGGTTAATAGCACAAGGATTCTCTCAAGTCAAAGGGTTTGATGTTAGTGACACCTTCGCTCCCACAACTTGATTGATAATGATTTCTCTTGTGCTTGCTCTTGATTCTATCTATTTATAGGTTGTTTACCAAATGGATGTTGTGTCTGCATTTTTTAATGGACTTTTCAATGAGGAGATGTATATTGAGCAACCACCAAGGTTTGAGATGCCTCATTCAATCATTCAAAACAGAAGGTTTGCAGCTTGAAGAAGGCTTTATATGGCCTGAAACAGTCTCCAACAGCATGGTATGTTAGAATTGATAAGTTTTAAAAAAACCTTGGCTTTAGAAGAAGTGCTTCTAAAGCGAATTTATATGTGCTTAGAGAGAATGGAAAACAAGTCATTATTATCTTGTATGTTAATGACATGATAATCACACGTGACCACAAAGAGCTCATCCAACAAAGTCATGAGAGTTTGAGTTTTGAATTCGAAAAGACATACTTGGGTTTTATGCATTATTGTTTGGGGATTGAGGTGTTGCAATCCTCAAAAGGTATCTTCATCTCTCAACAAAAGTATGCAACAAAGATCCTAAAAGCTTTTGGCATGATGGATTGCAAACATGTGAGCACTCCAATGGAGGTAAATGGAAAACTCTCCATGGATGATTCTTCTCCCTTAGTCAACATTCAAAAGTACAAAAAACTTGTGGGAAGCTTAATTTCCTTGTGCAACACCAACGTATACTTCTTTTGCAATAGGTGTTTTAAGAAGGTTTTTCAACCAACCAAGAGAATCTCACTAGAAGGCAAGTATGCGAGTTCTTAAGTACATCAAAGGTACTTTGGGCCATGGCATTCTCTATGGCATGGGCACAAACACTCTTAGTGGGTATTGTGACTTTGATTGGGCTGGAGATTGTGACTCTAGAATGTCAGTTTCTGGATTTTATCTCTCACTTTGTTGTAGAGTTGTTTTCTTGGATCAGCAAGAAGCAGCCAACCGTCGCTCTTTCTTCAACGGAAGCATAGTATAAAGCTGCTTGTTTTGTAGCTTGTAAAGCAGTTTGGCTAAGGCAAGTCCTCATGGACTTAGATATTTCTCTTGATTTAACAACAACACTTCAATGCAACAACGAGAGTTGCATGGCAATTGCAAAGAACCCCATCTTCCATGCATGCACAAAGCATATTGAGGTTCAATATCATTATGTTCGAGAGCTAATTGAGGATGACATTGTAGAGCTAGAGTAATGTCCTACTAAAGATAATTGTGCAGATATATACACCAAAGCTCTAGGGAAAGACTAGCTACTTCGACACCTTCATCAACTTGGAGTTGGCACACAGCCAACATAGAGCATCTTTGGGTGTTCATTGAGGGGGCGGGTGTTGGTATACTTGTAATGCCCACCTCTCTCAGTTTTTCCACCACAATATATTTTGCACAATTTTTAAGGCCTCCATATGAGGAGAAGCCAATGGTGCACATATATTTGGCAGATTCTAGCTTTGCACGCTGATGAGATCTCTATGTGTGATTGAGTTCTAGGAGGACTTGTCTACCCAAAAGCGGCTACACATGGGCGCATGGGAGGGTCCTACTTGGACTTTGCTATCTAAGGACGGCTACACATGGGCGTTTAGAGGCTCCCTTACATATATATAAGAAGTCCTTCTCGTGGGGAATTCGGTAGAATGATGTGCACACTTGACGCACACAACACATCCTTGTTGAATGATTGTTAGTCCCTTGTATTCCTACTTGCTCTAGATGTCTAAATCACCATCTAAGCTCTACCTTGAGGGCACATGGGTGGATGACGCCATCACTTTGTAATAAATGATAATCTAAAGTTTTTGATTTGCCACTAATTTACTTTGCATCATATCTCTCTCGACTCTCCTCGCTACTAGATCCTTATTGTGTTCCGCATTTCTTACATGGTATCAGAGCTCTAGGTGCTCATAGCTGAGAAAGTACGAGAAGTACTTGTATTACTTTGCAAAATCAATCATGTCGGCGTCTCTAACTGTTGTTGCCGGTGCTACTCTGCTTCACATTTGTCCACCAGCATTCACCGAAGGAAAGCTTGACGGCACCAACTACACATTGTGGAAATTCAAACTTTCCATAATTTTGGATACATATGAATTGTTGGATACGACGTTGGGGCCAAATGGTACAAACCCAGAGCCCATTGCAACAAATGATCCGAAAATTCCAAGCATTGTAATTCCCTTGGATACTACTCTTCTATGTGTCTAGAAAAAAAGGAATGCAGATGCATTATGCGCCATTGTCATGTGTGTAAGTGATCCCGTCCTCACTTTGATTTAGCATACCACTAAAGCACATAAATCTTGGAACATATTGGCTCGCCAATATGAGGTGCACAATCACACCAGAATTCAAACTCTGGAAAATCAAGTTGCTGCTGGTTGATGGAGAGAAGGTGGAGGACTTTATCAAGCGGATTAAGGACCTTCAAGATCAATTAGTTGCCATTGATGTGGCTATTTCTCCGGAAGGTTTAGTTCGGTGCTGCATTTGCATACTTTCAGCGAGATATGATGGTCTCCTGATAGCACTCAACAATCAGGTTCGTCCAAACCCTCTTATGTTTGAAGAACTGAGTGCAATGTTTCTTGAAGAGGAGTTGCGACTCAGAACCAGGGATGGTGGAGGTGAAGCTGCCTTCACAGCCAATGCAAAAGGCAAGGGGACTGTGTCAAATGCTTCTAAGAAGAATCCCAAGAAGAGAAAACTTTAAGGTAGCTGTTTTTACGGTGACAAGAAGGCTCGTGCTGTTAAACACTACAAAAAGAAGAAAGCAGACAAGAATAACGGCACCACGAAAGCTTCTTGGAAGGAAAGAGAATCCGTCAAAAATGTTAAAATAGACCTTGAACTATGGACCGTCATAGAAGAGGTATGTTCATCAGCACAAACTCCGCTTATTGATGGTTTTTTGGATTCTAGATAGTGGTGCATCCCAACATATGACTAGTAAAAAAGACTGATATAGCACCCATAAGTGTAATTGTTGGGAATAATGTCAAATGTCCGGTCAAAGGGTCTAAGACAATTTCTTTTTTAGCAGCTACAGGTGAAACTAAAGAGCTCTCTAATGTGTTGTATGTGCCTCAAATCAAGAAGAATTTGTTGTCCATTGCTGCAATTACTGATTGTGATCTTGAAGTCCATTTCAAGAAAAATGGAGCAGAAATCTTGGATTCTAAAGGCAACAAATGGGAAAGTACATAAGGTACAACACCCTCTATGAACTTTCTGCACTTACGATCACTACAGAAAAACGTACGACTCAATTGGCATGAGAAATTTGGTCACCTAAGCATTATTGTCCTAAAAGAGATGCAAAAATCTAGGATGGTGGCACACATGCCTCAAACCTCAGATATGAATGAAGTTTGTGAAGCTTGCATGATGGACAAGCAACAAAGAAAGGAATTTCCACAAGAGAGTAGCTCAGTCTCCTTTAGAGTTGGTACATGTAGATCTCTGTGATAAAATGTCTACATCCACTTTGGATAAGTCTTTCTTCTTTTTCTTGTTGGTTGATGACTTTAGTAGAAAGATGTGGGTGTATTTCATTCGTAAGGAGTCGAAGCTTTTTGAAAGTTTAAAATGTGGCAAAAGCTTGTAGAAAATGGAACTTGAAAGAAAGTGAAGAAGCTTCGCAGAGATAGAGTAAGAGAATTCATCTCAAATGAATTCAACAACTACTACAATGAGCATGGCATAAAACGGCACCTTACTACAACTTACACACCACAAAAGAATGGAGTTGTGGAGCGTCGCAATCGAACAGTGGTAGAAATGGCAAACGCAGATGGTGACGACGACGGGCACCGGAGCATGCGAGGCTGTGTGTGTTGGCGCGAAACCAGACACTTATTCAGTAGGCCTAAAATGGGCTGCAACAAGCCAAGTAAGTTGGGTCAATAAAAGCGCGTCTGCAGCTGTAGCGACAAAGAAGAGGCATCGAGCCTGTCGAGGCTTGGTGGGACCTGATTTGGTGCTCGAGAGGGTGTGAGTGAGAGAGGGCCCGACTCATGAGGCTGAGCAAATTTTGCTGGTGAGGTGTGTGTGTGTGTGTGTGTGTGTGTGTGTGTAGGCCTATTTGAGGCGTGTTGTAAGCGTCAATTTGGCAGCTTGTGTGGGCTACTGAGAGAAAGTCGGAGAGGGTTGGTGCATCACCTCATGCAGGTGTGTGTGTTTGTGAAAATGCCAAAAGTGGCGGGCCAGCAATGGGGCATAGTGATAGTGTGTGTGCTGTCAAAACGCCAAGGGATCCAAAATCATCAAAAAGAGGTGTGTGTGTATTTTTATTTTATTTTTTGATTTTCAACCTTATTAACAAAAATCTCCTCTTAGAGTTACATACAAAGTATTGTGTGTGTTCTTGAGAGTGTGGCAAGGGTCACACAGAGAGTGTAGCATGATAAAGTTCGAGATCAAAATTGCACTTCAAAAATTCTCGCAATCCATAATCAAAATTCACTAGGCTTGCACGAATAGAACAAGTTTCATATTCCTCCTTGATGTCATTCTTCATACGCAGCAATGAATCAAAAATTCTCACAATTTAAATTTGAAATCCATCTTGAATTTACATTGTTGTTCAAAAGAAATGTTTCAATAATGCATGCAAGTTAATCCGAAAGCATAATTAGTCATTGGTTTGCATTGAATCCAAGCAAGATTCTACAAAGTTCTGCCATTTATTGTCCATTTTGCTTCAATTTGATGATTCATACACATCAAAATGGATTGGAATGCACAAGAAATTATGGAGTTGAATTCAAAGTTGAATCGATTTGTAATCAATTGGTAGATGCACACATGCTTATTAATGCACAATTACAAATTCAGTCCCATGTATCAATCATTGCAACTTTTTTGAATTGCTCATTCCTCAAAATCCCTAATCATCCAAACCAGATTGGCTTGTCATTTTGGTATGTGAGGCGACAACACAATAAATTATGGCATTTTCACATGCAAAATCATTAAAATTTTCACATTTTCAATCAAATTGGCACAGTGATTACAAAGGTAATGCACATAAATCATCTTCAATTGAGTACCAATTGAATCATCCAAAGTCAAGCAATATTATATACACCAATATTTTGGGTTTAATAATCATCATAATTGGTAATTGCTACCAATTATTCATCCCAATTTGAATATCAAATGCCATTGAGTAGGCACACACACCCAAATCTAAGCCAAAATTTTATGCAATTCACCGATCAATTTCACATTGCAATGCACAAATTGCAAGCTCGATCAAGCATAAGTGAATGCATCCATGCTCAATTTTTTAAAAAATCAACACTATTTTGATCCAATCAAGCAATGCACACACTAAAAAATTAAGCACAAAAGTTCAAATTTGGCTCAATTGGAATTGAATATAGGCTTACACATAATCATTGCACACACTTTTTATGCACATTTCACAATAAAATAATCATTTAGGTGTCCTAATTGACCATCAATCATAGAAAATCAAGTGTCTTGGATAAGCACACACACTCAATTTTTGCCCAAATTTTTGGCAATTAGGCTCATCCAATGATTGAATTAGCGTAGCATACACATCAATTACATGATAGCATACTCATATACCATCAATTCCATCACCTTATATGCATGCACACACTCAAGATTAGGTGCACACACACTTGAATTTTTTGACAGTTTTTCCCCCTCTTTGGTGCATTACACACACAATGATTTTTATGCACACATGAATTCTTGATGAGAATTAAGCATTATTTTGATACACACAAAGTTTATTAGTCAAAATTTGACTATCAATTTAATTCCAAGTGAATCAAATCAGGTGCAAAGTGTATGTCACTTGAGTTACACACCTAATTTTAGCAAATAATTAGAACACATTGAACCACATTAATCAATCAAGAATTGACAAGAGCAAGTGAGTGCACTTACATCGTAATTACACTCCAAGCTATTCCTTTGCTCCACATGAAGACGCATCATTGCACACACAAGTGTGTGCACCATCAAATCGGCTCCAAAATTGACCATTGTAGGTCAAAAATCAAACACTCAAATCATCAAATTAAGCATAAATTAGCACAATTAACTTGATTAGAGTGATGATTCCACCTCTTAAAAGGGGATTTAACATACACTACACTTCAATGCTAGCGGTTAGGTTAGCAAAATTAGTAAAAAATTAGCATGAAATTAGTACAATTAGCATGGAAATGAAGCGAAATTAGTAAGGATTAGAATGAAATTGGGGTGGAATTGGGGGTTTGGGGTATTCATAACTCAATCTTAGTATCAATTTCTTACATAAAAATCATCAAATCAAACCAAAATCGAGTTACACACATTCAAAAACAAAGAAACTAGTAGTGAAATCACTCTATTCTAAACATCCTATACTCAGTAGCTTAGGTTATCGATCCGTGGAAATGGCGCCAAATGTTGGGAGGCGGTGTAGCAAAGACCTAACCGCAATCCACACAAAATTATCAAATCCGTGGATCGGCAACCCGGCTAGGGTATGGAAGCACGAGCATTGGATGAATAGAAATAGAGGATTCTAGAGATTAGCCATGGCAAGACTAATTCTAAACATACTCTAATCACTAATCAATCAACTCTTACACACATCAAGTTCACTGAAGTCCGGCTTACTATAGACTAGAAACCCCAAGGACACTAATGATAATCACACACTAATTACATTGGTGTTGACCTCTCCAATCACCGCATGTCAATCACGACACTTCATCGATAGCTACACACACGAGGTGAATGGTGCTAGAGTTTTATAAAACCTATCCACACACAAGCAAACAATAGGGCACACACACTAATTACAAAATTAAGACCCAACTTAATCAACCTAATTAGTGATGCTAAATATCACAAATCGAATGCTCATATAAGAATAAGAGTGGTTAATAGAAAGAAGTACATACCTCTTTCAAATCTAGAATAATGAGAGTGTAATACTACTTCATGACATAATAAAATGTAGAGAAGAAGTAGAATAATGAGAAAATAGGGATTAAATTAATCAAGAAGAGCTTTCTAATGACAATGATTAGCACTAGACTGTTAAGCATGGACATTAATCTCAAGGCTAGGCCATAGAGTGAACACTCAAGAGAGAGAGAGAGAGTTCTCAAAAGTGGATCCCTCAAGACTGGATACTCAAGAATGAAGTCTCCTTGCATAAAGGCTTCCTTTTAAAGTCTTTCACCACAATCCCTTCTACTATGGGTTTAATCTTGAGCCCTCTAGCTAGCATATACAACTTTGGAACTCCCAATGAGCCCAAGACTTATACAAAGTGTGTTGGAAATAGTATGCACAACCATAGCATATCTTCCACTTGATGCATATTCGGTGTAGCCTATGTTAGTCGCTGCTAACACATATAAATTCACTTCACAATCACTTCTTTTAAAGCCAGGTTTTTTAAAAAGCTTATCAATTCTGACATACCATGCTCTTGGAGATTGTTTCAAGCCATGTAAAGCCTTCTTCAATCTGCAAACCTTTTGTTTTGAATGATTGAATGAGGCATTTCAAACCCTGGTGGTTGCTCAATATACATCTCCTCCTTGAAATGTCCATTAAAAAATGCAGACACAACATCCATTTGGTAAACAACCCATAAATAGATAGCAGCAAGAGCAAGCATAAGACGAATAGTTGTCATTCAAGCTGTGGGAGCGAAGGTGTCATTAAAATCAAAACCATCCACTTGAGAGAATCCTTGTGCTACTTTTGCAAAGAGCGATCACCTTTATGCTTGAGCTTGTACACCCATTTTGTGCCGATGACTTTCTTCTTTGGAGGCCGATCCACTACTTCCCAAGTGTCATTCTTTGTGATGCTTTCGTATTCAGACTGCTTCGTATTCGTATGCAGCGGCTAACACAGGCTACACCGAATATGCATCAAGCGAAAGATATATTATGGTTGTGCATAATATTTTCAACATACTTTGTATAAGTCTTGGGTTCGTTGGGAGTTCCAAAGTTGTATATGCTAGTTAGAGGGCTCAAGCTTAAACCCATAGTAGAAGGGATTGTGGTGAAAGCCTTTAAAAGAAAGCCTTTATGCAAGGAGGCTTCATTCTTGAGTATCTACTCTTGAGGGATCCACTTTCAAGAGCTCTCTCTCTCTCTCTTGAGTGTTCACTCTATGGCCTAGCCCTGAGCTTAATGTCCATGTTTAAGAGGCTAGTGCTAATCATTATAATTAGAGTAAGCTCTTCTTGATTGATCTAATCCCTATTTTCTCATTAGTCTACTTCTTCTCTACATTTCATTATGTCATGAGGTAGTATTACACTCTCGTTGTTCTAGATTTGAGAGAGGTATGTACTTCTTGCTATTAACCACTCTTATTTTTATATGAGCATTCAATTTTTGATATTTAACATCACTAATTAGGTTGATTAAGTTGGATCTTAATTTTATAATTATTGTGTGTGCCCTATTGTTTGTTTGTGTGTGGATAGGTTTTATGAAACTCTAGCACCATTCACTTCGTGTGTGTAGTTATTGATGAAGTGCCGTGATTTACATGTGGTGGTTGAAGAGGCCAACACCAATGTAATTAGTGTGTGCTTATCATTAGTGTGCTTCGGGTTTCTAATCTACGGTAAGTCGGACTTCGGTGGACTTGATGTGTGTAGGAGTTGATTGGTTAGTGATTAGAGTATGTTTAGAGTTAGTCTTGCCATGGCTAATCTGTACTTGCATTGAAAAGGTGATCTCTTGAATCCTCTATTTCTATTCATCTGATGCTCGTGCTTCCATGCCCTAGCCGGATTGCCGATCCATGGATTTGATAATTTTGTTTGGGTTGCGATTAGATCTGCTACAACGCCTCCCAACAATATGTGCTTAGAGAGAATGGAAAACAAGTCATTATTATCTTGTATGTTGATGACTTAATAATCACAGGTGACCACAAAGAGCTCATCCAAGAAACTCGTGAGAGTTTGAGTTCTGAATTCAAAATGACAGACTTCGGTTTTATGCATTACTGTTTGGGGATTGAGGTGTTGCACTCCTCAAAAGGTATCTTCATCTCTCAACAAAAGTATGCAACAGAGATCCTAAAAGATTTGGCATGATGGATTGCAAAACTGTGAGGCACTGCAATGGAGGTAAATACAAAACTCTCCTTGGATGATTCTTCTCTCTTAGTCGACATTAAAAAGTACAGAAAACTTGTGGGAAACTTAATTTCCTTGTGCAACACCAGCTGAATACTTCTTTTGCAATAGGTGTTTTAAGCAGGTTTCCAAACCAACCAAGAGAATCTCACTGGAAGGCAAGTATGCCAGTTCTTAAGTACATCAAAGGTACTTTGGACCATGGCATTGCCTATGACATTGGCACAAACACTCTTAGTGGCTATTGTGACTCTGATTGGGCTGGAGATTGTGACTCTAGAATTTCAGTTTTTGGATTTTATTTCCCACTTGGTTCTGGAGTTGTTTCTTGGATCAGCAAGAAGCAGCCAACCGTTGCTCTTTCTTCAACGGAAGCATATTATAAAGCTCCTTGTTTTGCAGCTTGTGAAGGAGTTTGGCTAAGTTGAGTCCTCATGGACTTAGGTGTTTCTCTTTATTCAACAATAACACTTCAATGCGCCAACCAGAGTTTCATGGCGATTGCCAAGAGCCCCGTCTTCCATGCACGCACAAAGCATATTGAGGTTCAATATCATTATATTCGAGAGCTAATTGAAGATGACATTGTAGAGCTAGAGTATTGTCCTCTTGAAGATAATTGTGCAGATATCTTCACCAAAGCTCTAGGGAAAGACCAGCTACTTCGACACCTTCATCAACTTGGAGTTTGCACACGGCCAACATAGAGAATCTTCGGGTGTTCATTGAGAGGGGATGTTGGTATACTTGCAATGCCCACCTCTCTCAGTTTTGCCACCACAATATATGTTGCACAATTTATAAGACGCCCATACGAGGAGGAGCCAATGTTGCACATATATTTGGCGGATTCCAGCTTTGCACGCTGATGAGATCTCTATTTGTGATCGAGTTCTAAGCGGCTACACATGGGCGCATGGGAGGATCCTACTTGGACTTTGCTATCTAAGGACGGCTACTTATGGACAGAGGTTTCCTTACATATATATAAGGAGGCCTTCTCATGAGTAATTCAATAGAATGGTGTGCACACTTGACGCACACAACACATCCTAGGTGAAAGATTGTTAGTCCATTGTATTCCTACTTGCTCTAGTTGTCTAAATCATCATCTAAGCTCTACGTTGAGAGTGCATGGGTAGATGACGCCATCATTTTGTAATAGTATGTTAATCTAAAGTTTTTGATTTTCCACTAATGTACTTTGCATCATATCTCTCTCGACTCTCCTCGCTACTAGATCCTTATTGTATTCCGTATTTCTTACATGGTATCAGAGCTCTAGCTGCTCGTAGCTAAGAAATTACGAGAAGTACTTGTATTACTTTGCAAAATCAATTATGTCGGCGTCTTCAAGGGTTGTTGTTGGTGCTACTCCGCTTCGCATTCGTCCACCAGCATTCACCGAAGGAAAGCTTAACGGCACCAACTACACATTGTGGAGATTCAAAATTTCCGCAATTTTGGATTCATATGAATTGCTGGATACGGTGTTGGGCCAAATGGTACAGACCTGAAACCCACTGCAACAAATGATCCGAAAAATCCAAGCGTTGTAATTCCCTTGGATGCTACTCTTCTACATGCCTCGAAAAGAACAAATGCAGATGCTACTAGATCCATATTGTATTTCGCATTTCTTACAGAGTAGTGATTGCAAGTCTCTCCACTTGTGAGCACACGCACTCACATACACCTATGAGTGTGTATGAGCCGAAGACCATGCTTTCTTGGCTATTGCAACGCGCGCATCACACTATTGTAATTGAAGGAACAAATTCTTTCTATAAGCATCTTGGACTAAGTCTGCTGAACAACCAAAAATAACCAATGCATTCAAAGTGTAAGGTGTGACGGAAGTGAATGTTGAATTTGCTAAAGATGAGTGCTCTGAACTATGCTCAAGGATTCCTTTTAATTACGAAAGGGAGAGCCTTTCGTTCCTTTAGTGAGAGAGTACAAATGATCACAAACAAAGTGGCAAACACTGTGAATGAAGGTGTTGAGACTGAGAGATAGAGAGAGAAGAATACGACACCAAAATGTTGTCAAACCCTCCTTCGAAGGCCCCACTCTCTATGGTGAGAGCGGTCTACTATTGATTGCACAAATCTCTACAATGCAATGGACTTGCCGGGACGATGTCGACGATGATGAGGACGACGACGAGACAGACTGAAATCTAAAAACGCTAATGGCCGAAATCTGCAAATCGTTTATCTATGGAATTCTAAATCTATGCCGATGACGACGACGATGATGACGATGCGACGATGACACGTTGAAAACGCAGATGCTAAAATTTACGTTTTTCAAACTAAATCTGCAAACACTGGCTGTTCTGACTGTGCGGCGAGGATCTGCTGCAGGAAGGTGAGATCTACGAGGTTTGGCGGTTGTGGTACAAAGCCTATACGCTGAAAACTGAAAACACTGATGCAAAAAAGAGGTTTGTCGCCGAGAATTTGCAAAATGCTAGGCTGAATTTTTGATGCAAACACGCTAGGGTGTGCTGAGGTCCTACTGCAAAAACGCTAATGGATCTGTTGTCGCAAGGCTGATCCGCAAGTGGGAAAATACTGGGATGATATGTACTTGATGAAAAACGTTGGCTGGTCTTGGTAGCTTGAAAACGCTAGGTCTTCTTGTTGGTCTTGCTGAGAAGGTGCACTTCAATTGTGGATTGCTGCCTCTTCTGCGAGAAAACCCTAGCGCTAGCTTTTCTTATATACTACCTTGGCTATATTGCCCTACCCAATTTCCCAACGATCACTTCATAATAATGTGAAAAATGGCTAAAATAAGAAAATTAGGTTTTCTACACTGTAAAATGCTCCTTATGGAATCTGATGGTAATGTTGATGATTATGTTGTGTGCAGCCAGAGGATATGCATCTACTGTAAGTGTCTGGGCATGCACGGTCTACGAATAGACTCACAAAGATGCCAGAACACTTCCTAAGCTAAGCTGATTGAAGACATCTGGCATTAAGCAAGAAGTCCAATTGGACGAATAGATACAACATGAGATTGTTATCCTAGGGCTCTTGGGAAAAAACAACGTCCTTTGCAGGTGCTTTGGTCAACATACACAATTGTATTGTTGTTTTGCTCTTGGAATGTATTGATTGTCAGAAGACCTCAATAGAAGCTAGAAGGCATTGGGCCATATTCAATGAATACCAAATGTAATCTCTTGGGCTGCAATTGGAGGATACACCTAGCAAGGGTTCGCAACAAGGCTTTGAAATGCTTTCAATGGATTCAAGAGGAGGGCATCTCGATTTTCTCAAGATGCTAATGTGCTCAATGCATCTATGTCTTTTGTGTGGAGCTGAATATTTAATAAATAAATATGATCTTGCTTCCTAATCCCTTTTTGTTATTTCTCTTTAGTATTTGATATGTTTAGTTGGGAAGGGTGCGGATTTTTCTCATGGATATGAAGCGAGGGCTCCTCTCCATGCATCTTGATTACACATGGAATTATGCAAGAGGCGGACCTATTAACAAATTACAATGAGTTTGTTAGTCAAGGGTCTTGAAAAATACCAATGTGCTTTGCAATGCTCGAGCTAACATGCATGCCAGACGAATTGTAATTTTGGAAGCACAAGGAGATTCTGGATTGGCTATATCTCTAAAAATGCATATACCTTGCAAAGATAGGGCCAAGTAGCAGTGGAATGAGGTTTTTTCTCGAGATGTAGCCTCTTGGATGGTACGAAGCTTCAGAATGTTTTGCACGAACCTAAAAAGAGAGGGCCTCTCCAAAATACACCTTTTTCATTTTAGTTGTATATATCTCCTTAGAGCTTTTTTCAACTCTTGGCTTCCAAGGCTGCATTAATTGGCTCAAAAGTTTTGTCTACCAAAATTGGTCCTCCAGATTTCGCGATGGTATCCTTAATTTTGCTTCTAGTTTCTTTCACTTTTTCTTGAAATAATTTTTGTTTTTTCCTCAATTTCACTCCTTTGTTTTCGTTTTCTCATCTCAGGCGGGCCTCGTTGGTGCGTCGCTGTAGCACGTTCGCCAGTTTCGGGGTCGACCGGGGCATGCCTTCGTCGTCACTTCTTAATTTTGGTGTCGCTATCGCGTGACTTGGCCGTCCTTCTTCTTTGGTGTTGGGCGTCGATGTCCAATTCCTTCGTCTTTTTAAAACCTTTTGTGGGTGTGTATGGTGTGCGTGTACTGTGTGTTTATATGCGTACGTATATGCATTTGAATGTGTATGTGCATGTGAGTGTGTACGAAAAGAGAGCGGGAAATGGGTGAGGTTGGAGTGAGGTGTGTGTGTGTGTATGTATTTGAAGTGTGATAGTGTGTGTCTCTGTGTGCAACAAGAGCGTGTGTGGGAACGAGAGGGAGAGGAATATATATATATGTTAATTAAGTCAATGACAATCCATCAAAATGAAAATCTTTGACGATGGGATGGATCAAGTTCAAAAAATGCTCTACTAGATATAAATGTGCCATGTAGATTCCTATGAAGACAGACTGCGCAATAACAATTGGCATAGGCAAACGATGTCATGGTGAGAGTTGTTGAAAAAGAGTGTGCTTTGCAATTTAGATATTAAATTCACGTCGTGAGGCAAGTCAACTCAACTAGTCATTAATTCACGCTTTGAGCCACTTTAGTGGACTTCCGTACAAAAATCACCAACGTTTGTGAGAATGTCAAAATGAAAAACTCCTTCAAGAAACACGTCCAACACATAGTACAAGTTGAATAAAATTGAAGAAAAATCTAGTGACGTAGAAGTTTCCAATTTGTAATCATCTTTAAAGCCAAACACACAATTTTACCATTCCCTCTGAAAAATAGGCCGAAAGATTTTTAAACAGGCTCAAACTTCAACCAAAAATACATAAACATGTATGTGATGGATCTGCAAACCTTCTATATTTTTGGAGAAAAACTGACCACATGTAACAACCATCCAAAGTAGGTGAAAAATACACTTTTACGTGAATAAATAATACCTTTTTTTAACTGAATTTCATATTTTTAAAAATTTGACTAAATTTTGTGTCATAAAGCTTTTTCTATGCGTCTAAAACTTATGCTCAATAAGTTTTGTGGTCATTTGCAAAAACTATCCTCAAATTTTAAAAAATTGACATAGGCCACTATAGTAGCCCAAGCCACCTTTTTGGCTCACTAACAAGACTAATGTCAAAAGGTTATACCACGTGTGCACAATCACATCGGCCACGCAGCAACGTCGTGCGAGAGAGAGAGAGAGAGAGAGAGAGAGAGAGAGAGAGAGAGAGAGAGACGTGTGGCCTCGCCATCACTGGCCCTTCTAGAAAAGAGAGAGAGAGAGAGAGAGAGAGAGAGAGCTCCTCTCCGCTTGTAATCTTGCTAATTCGAATTTTTTTGCTACTTGGTACGCACACTCCTACTCTACTAGGTCTACTTTTTTAAAAAAATCAATTTATTAGTAAGATTCTCATTTCTCCCCCTTACCTTAAAAGAAAATTCACGGCCCCAACTACCCTCTGCTTCGCACGATAGACTAGACACTTGTCTTTGTTGCTTCTGCTGAGGTTGAGAGAGAGAGAGAGAGAGAGAGAGAGAGAGAGGGCCTTGTTGCAACCCGCACAATGCTTGCTCTTGGACCACCATATCCCTCCCCTTCCTCTATCTTCTTCCACCCCATGTCCCACCTAGCTTAGGATGGTAAGTGGAGAGTGAGTAGCGGAAAGGGTGTGAGCCACGCGCGCCAAAAATGTTGGGGAGAGAGAGAGAGAGAGAGAGAGAGAGAGAGAGAGAGAGAGGAGAGCACAAGTGCTCTTCAAATAATGCTCTCAATACACAATCTCAATCTGAATGACTACAAGACCCTAAGCATTCTATTTATAGAATCTTAGGTTGAGGTAGGGCAAAATGTGTAACCGGTGCAAAAAACAAAAAAGCCCAAAAAATGGCTAAAAATGTGTGCACCAAGCCGGGCTCAGAAAATGACCAGCCAGACACGTGTTAAAAGTGTCTGCCCATGCAATCTACATGATGTGCGATGGGTGGCCAACCTAGGACAATCACTAGTCGTACAAAATGGCGAAGCAACGGCGGTGTAACTCTAACACCCCCTCTCAGCACTGGATGCTGAGACAACACAGAGGAGTCCAAGGTGAGGAGCCAAAGTCCACTGAGGTACAACCTTCATGAAGATGTCTGCTGCATTGTCCGCTGTAGGAACATACTCCAAATGAAGATCTCCAGCCAAGACCCGCTCCCGGACATAGTGGTATTGCACCTCAATGTGCTTTGTCCGAGCGTGAAAGATAGGGTTCTTGGCAATAGCAATGCAACTCTAATTGTCGCACAGAAGACAAGTCATAGCAATATGGGGAAAACACAACTCTCCCAGTAATCTCCGTAGCCATATGGCCTCACAAGCAGCATAGCAAGCTGCTCTGTACTCTGCCTCTGTAGAAGATAGCGCAACGGTGGGTTGTTGCTTACTGCCCCATGAAATGGGTCCCCACTCGAGTGTGAAAACTACTCCTGTAGTAGAGCGCCGAGTATCTGGATTTCCTGCCCAATCTGAATCACACCAACCAAGTAAGGTGCAACCCTTGGAGCGACCATAGAACACACCATGGTTCAAGGTGCCACTGATGTACCGCAAAGTACGATGGGCACACTGCCAATGTCGCTGACGAGGTCGGGTATTGAAGGAACTAAGGATAGAAACTGTGTAACAGATGTCTGGTCGGGAATAAGTCATCCATACTAGCCAGCCAACAACATTCTTGTACTGCTCCAAGTTAATCTGTGGGGAAGGATCGTGAAGCGATACGTTCTCTCCATACTCAAGAGGAGTGCCAATGGGTCTACAGCCTGTCATCTGCAATCTCTCCAGGATAGCATTCGCATACTTCCGCTGAGAAAAGAAGATGTCGTTTGGTGTCTGAAAAATATGGAATCCAAGAAAATAGTGAAGAAGCCCAAAATCAATCATTTCGAACAAGTCTCCATAGCTTTCATGATCAACTTGATCCTGCTGGTCCAAGAGCCTGTGAAAATGAGATCGTCCACATAGACAATCACGATCGCAACCAAAGAGTCATCAGAGACAACATAACAGTTGGAATCTGATGAGGTACTCCGTAACCCCAACTTCACAAGAAACTGGTCAAGTGTGAGGTACCGCTGTCGTCCAGCCTGCTTCAGTCCATACAATGCTTTCCACAACTGATAGACCCAATCCTCCTTGCTTTGTATATGAAACCCAGGAGGTTGCTCCACATAAACTTCTTTATCCAAATCTCCATTCAAAAATGCACTTTTAAAATCCATTTGGAAGATAGACCAACCAAAGGTGGCTGCGAGAGTAAACATGGTGTGTATGGTAGTCATGCGAGTGCTGGAAGCAAAGGTCTCGTCAAAGTCTACGCCTGGTTGCTGTGCGAAACCCCAAGCAATAAGTATCGCCTTGTGTTTGTCGAGGGAACCATTGGCCTTGTACTTTGTCTTGAAAATCCGTTTCGTAGAAACCACCATCCGCTTGTTGGACCTGGGAACCAAAGTCCAAGTTTTATTCCACTCGATAGCGTCCATCTCTGTCTGCAAGGCACGCTTCCAGCAATCATGCTAAAGTGCTTCCTCCATCAAGGAAGGCTCAACTCTGAAGCCTGAATCTGAGACATGAGGGCAAAGTTCACGAACTCTGCGCCATCATAAACTTGCATGTCCTTGAGGCGTGCAGAACGTCAAGGCTGTCGAGGGTCTAGTGAGTCTGGTAACTACGTGACTCCAAAGGAAGAAACCGTAGAGTAGAGCCAACCAAAACCTAACTTCTCCTTGCGAGGTGGGACCGCCTCCACCAAAGGAGAACCATCATCCACATAAGAATCGGAATCTCACATGGCATGATCGGGTGAAGTAACTGGCTGCGGTGTAGAGGGAACAGGAACATGAATAGGGATAGGATTAGGTGTAGGAGGTGGACGAGGAGGCGGCAGGGAAGGTGTATGCTTGGATGCTGCCCCCTCTGCAGGTGTGCTGAAGAGCTCCATGAAAGTCACATCACAGCTAATTGTGATGGTCTTGGCGTCAAGATCATAAAGTCGGTACCCGTCAAACTCTCGTGAATAGCCCAGGAAGATGAGCTTCTTCGCCTTGAAATCTAACTTATGTCACTTCTTCTTTGGCACATGGACAAAGGCCGGACACCCAAAAACTCGAAAGTGTGAGACCGAGGGCTTGCACCCGTAGTAGGCCAGATAAGGAGTCATGTCCTGCAAAGCATGGGTAGGAGAACGGTTCTGGATGTAAACCGCCATGTTGCACACCTCTGCCCAGTAAACCCGAGGCAAAGAAACATGCGCAAGCATCGCACGAGCCATCTCCATGATAGTCTGATTCTTCCGCTCAACAACTCCGTTCTAGAAAGGAGTGTAAGGAGTAGTCAGCTGGCTCTCGATGCCCTCTAACTTGCACCACTGTGCAAAGTCCTTCAAGGTGAATTCACCCCCTCTGTCTGAGCGAATACATTTGACGTGCAAGTCCTCTTTTTCAACCATCGTCTTCCAATTTTGAATGAAATTGAAAGCCTCCGACTTGAGCTTTAGGAACCAAGCCCAAGTGTACCTGCTGAAATCATCCACAAGCACAAGCAAAAATTATGAAGCAGAAAATGAAGACGTGCTCATCGAGCCACATAGATCAACGTGAACCAGTGCAAGTGGTGCTGAAGCTCTGTTGGATGCTTGCTTCGGAAAGGCAACCCTGTGTTGCTTGCCCAGCTGGCAAGCCTCGCATACACTGATGAGGAGCGTATCGTTGGTAAACCCTCCACCATAGAGGTCCTAGCAGCCGGTTGAAGCTGCTGATAAGATAGATGTCCAAATCGTGCATGCCATAGAGAAGAAGACTCCGTAGTCCTAGACATAAGAGCAGTGAGGCAGTATAGGGAACCATCGCTGTTAGGTGCAGCAGAATGAATGTTTGAACTTTGCTCAAGATGAGTGCTCCGAACTGTGCTCAAGGTTCCTTTTACTTACGGAAGGGAGAGCCTTCCGTTCCCTTACTAAGAGAGTGCAATGGACACAAACAAAGTGAATGGACACTGTGAATGCAAGTGTATGAGACTGAGAGATAGAGAGAAGGGAGATACGACACCAGAGACGTTGTAAAACCCTCCTCCGAAGGCCCCACTCTCGTCGGCGAGAATGGTCTACTATTGATTGCACAATCTGGTACAAAGTGAATGCATGTGACTGTTGCAAGTCTATGCTATGTCGACGACGACGACCGAGATCACAAGGCCAACCTAAGGGCTGAAATCTGCAATCTTTTATCTGCTGTCCAAAAACGCTATGGGCTGAAATATGCTACAATCCAAAACGCTGATTTGGGGCTGCTTTATGATGGTTTTTGTCGCTGAAAATCTGCAAGTCTTATGGCTGAAAACTGAGGTTCTTACCGGACTAAATCTGCAAGTCTTATGGCTGAAAACTGAGGTTCTTACCGGGCTAAATCTGCTACTCCTTTAGGGTTGAACTTGCAGGTACTTCATGGCTGAAAAACGCTGCAGGCTGAGGTCATAAATGCTGCAAATCTACAATCGTTGGGACATGCAAAAACGCTAGACTGATGTGTTTCCAAAAACGCTAGGGAAGGCCTTCAAAAACGCTAGCTTGCTGGGTTCTGTTGGCGATGATGCTGATGCAAAACGCTAGGTCTGAGCTTGCTTTCAGCGATGATCTGCTCATGAGAAAACGCTAGAGGTAAGGGTCTGATGGCGATGGTTCTTCTTGCTTGGAGGGGGAAACCGCCAAGGGGTCTTGTTGAGAAGCTGCATGCTAAGCTTGGCTCCTGTTGCCTCTTCTGCCAAATAGTGCTAGTCTAGGTTTGCTTATATACAAACTTACTCAATTTGCCCTACCTACTTTCCAACAAAAGTCACTTAAAAGTAATAAGTGAAAAATGTCAAAAATAGGGAAAATAGACTAAATGCACTGGAAAATTCCCATGAAGGATTCTGATGGATTCTGATGGGAATGCTTATGATCATGCTGTGTGCAACCAGAGGATATGCATCTACACTAAGTGATTGGGCATGCACGGTCTACGAATAGACTCACAAAAGTGCCAGATAACTTCTAAATCTAGACTGACTGAACCCTTGTTATTCTGTAGCTTGTCCGCGGACACATAGAGTTGGATGTGTCACATGACAATTGCGCTCACGGCGTGCAAGGATAGTACCTGTCGTAGATTCAGAAATGGTGACTGTGCCACTCCCAAAGTGTATGTCAGTTCCCTGAGAGTCCAAACTCAACACAGATAGGAGATTGAAGGCCATGTCTGGAACGTAAAGCGCCTTCACTAAACTAAACTTTGGATCTGAAATAGAACGAAAGAGGGTAATCTGGCATGTGCAAGACACTGGCATCTCATGGTTGTCACCCATACTGACGGTCTGCCCGTGAGTCTCCCTGAGAGAGCTAAACCATGACCGTTGGAGAGTCATGTGAGTGGTGGCTCCACTAGCAACAACCCAAGTACCTGACTGCGACGTAGCAAGAGCGTGGTCCGTCGTCGCGACAAGAGTGGTCCCTGCCGTATCCTGAGAGGCTACAACTGCAGTCGAGGCTGTCTGTTTCTCCCTGTTGGCCTTATCTCATTTCTTCTTTCTGCATTCTGATTCTCTGTGCCCTTTCTTGTGGCAATGGTAACATTCGATGTCCTTGTTCTTCTTCTTCTTACCTTTACCTTTCTTGTTACCTCCTTGAGCTATCAAAGCTCCTTCTGCATCAACAGCACCTTCGGCTCGGAATGCGGAGTGCCCCTCAATCTGTCTAAGGGAAGGGAGAATCTCATCCCAAGTGGGAAAAGAGGTACGTCCAAATGTGACCAAACTCTAAAAATAGGGATCAAAGCGTGGGGGAAGCCTGAATAGTAAGAGGCCAGCCATGCGTGTCGAGGTGATGTCGTCTCCGACAGAGACAAGGTCGTCCCAGAGTTCCCGCATGCGCGGCTCAAGTGAGTTGAAATCCTTGAACTGGAGGTTGTACAACTCCTGTTCAAGTGTGATCTCTCTGGCAAACGAGGTCTCCTCAAACTGGTCAAGAATCCGTCTCCACAATGGATGTGCATGCTCCTCCTTCCTTCGTAATGAGGTCCAAGAGGTTCATCATAAAAAAGGTGAACACTCGTATGTCCCGATCCACCCACTCATCGATCTGGGCTTGAGTGGCGGTGGGAAGGAAAGGCTTGAGTAGTCGAATGGGTGAAATCCTTTGACCATTCCCAGAGTCGATGGTAAGCAATAATTGTGCGGACTCAGTGTCCTCCACACAGAATAATTGTGTAAATCCACTTCTTCTCCTCAGCAAACTGGGTGAGGGCATAATTGTTGGATGTAGCGTTGGCAGATGCCAACGTAGTCGCAGAAGTGAAAGTGGCCGTAGTCGCAGAAGACGTAGTGGCCCCCTTCTGGGATTGTTGTTGTTGTCCCTTCTGCTTCGGAGTCGACATGTCGCGTGCTCAAAGAGAAGTCCAAAGGTAGATCGATAGGATCACAAGTCGTCGATGAAGGTACCGTTCCCAAGGCTGTAGCAGTCCAAGATAACTACACGGACAACCACCGGATGGTGTCCTGACGAGCAAGACATGGTATTAGTTGCCAAGGAAGAGAGAATCTGCATCGATCTCTCCTCCAGAGAGGCTAGCGCTTGCAATTCTGGCTCCTTTCGACGTGGCAAACTGCAAAATTTCAGCCTAGCGTTTTTGCAGATTCAGCCAGTGTTTTTGCACTTGCGGCCTTGATCTGCATCCGTCTCCCTAGCGCTTCTCTCCTGTAACAGAATCGCACCAAAAGCCGACACCAACATCTGCTGGTGTTTTTGCCAACCCTATCGTTTTTGGACCCCATGTCCCGCCTAACTTAGGATGGTAAGGACCCCCTAATGCCGGAAAATACTGCAAGCCTTTGTGCTCAACTCACAAACACACACAAAAGGGCACACAGGTTTAGCGCAACATACACTCATGTTGGGTTAAAGGCCTAAATAACCCCTTCTGTACATTTTTTATACTTTGTTTAAAGTCACTTATAATAAAAGTGGGATGGCCACAAAAACCATTATGGTGGGTTTCCCCAAAAACGAGAGTGCAATCTCTCTCTCTGCTTTCGATCCCTAGCGCTTTTGCTCTATTGCACACGTACCTTGGCTCTACTCGGCCCAATCCTGCACTCCTTCACCTCCCGCATCTACCGGTAGCCTCTCTTCGCGCTTTCAACTGGTATCAGAGCTCTAGAGTTCAAAATAGGACCTGCACAGTCTGCTGGGACAGGAAGTTAAATTTGCTCTCCCGCGACCAATTTCGCTTCCATCGCAAAGCCCCTTGCTTATGGGGTCAACAAGGTCACCAAAACTGCCAAAACAGTACAAAACAGGTTGTTTTTAGGTCAAAACAAGTGATTTACAGATTATTATAGGTTAAAACAGCAATACGCAGTTGTACCAAATTTGTGGGATCACATATAGTGATGTTTTGTGCAGGATTTGGGTGAAAAGCTGAGTACAGGTGATTTAAATCGCATATTCAGCTGAAAATTCAGATTTGGACGGTTTCATGTGAAGAAATTGTGGTCTATCGTATGCAAAGTCTTCTATTGCATCTCTCTTGTATAACCACTTGTGGTTGAGTTAAGATGGCTTCTACCTCTTCCGCATCTGGCACTAAAAGTTTGATAGAAATCAAACGGTTCGATGGTCAAGGCTTTGACCTCTGGCAAGAACGCATGCAAGGTATCTGTAACAAACTATTGACGTATCAAAGCCTAAAGAATGGAGTCAACTTACAGAAGCCGGCCAAGGGGCCTAAACCCTAAGAAGAAGAAGTCCCACCAACTTACAGGGACCCCGTTCGATGGGGGCCCAGTGACATAAAGGGATTAAAATAAAGCAAGACCCGCACACATGCAAAAACTGACGACGTGGCAGATTTTTGAAAACTGCACTGGCATGATGACGTGGCAGGCTGTACGGATTTCCGCGTTTTGCACTAGCTGATGACGTGCCAGGCTAAAGGATTTCTGTCAATTGCATTGGCAACTTTTTGGCATTGCTTTTGGACCAAAAGCTTTTAAGTTTTAAAGGCTTTTTACTATAGCTACTTTTCAGGCCAAGGGCCTTTAAATATGAGGTTAGGGCTCATTCTTTGGCATGCTTCCTGGAGGTGCAGAGTCTGGAGTATCGGCTTGTACTGAGTTGATGCAATATAAAGAAATACCGAAAGGGGCACCAAGGTTCGGGGCCAATACTCTTTGGAATGGAATTCCGCCACTCCGTGTCGTGTGTCGTCTCTCTCTATCTCTCAATTCAGTTGTTATTGAAGTGCTAAAAAAGTATGTTCAGTCTATTCTTTTCTATTGGCACGTGGTGTCCGTCTTGTGACAGTATCCTTTTCTTAAAGGATTGTGAAGATGATTGTGAAGATGTATTGGAAGAGAATAAGCAGCAAGGGTTGTCTGACGAAGAGTCGACCAAGTTGAATAAGAAGGCTATGGCCTACATCAAAATGGCTATCAATGATAACATTTTGATGGACATCAAGCGTTTGGACTCTGCTTATGCAATATGGCAAAAGCTAAAGGCCAATTATGAGAACACCACGCCTCTGAACTAGGTGCATTTGATGCGAAAGTTGGTGAATATGCAGCTTGATGACTCGAAGTCAGCTTCTGAGCATTTGAGTGCTTTTATAGGTGTGTTGAGTCAGTTGCAGGACAGTGGGCTTCAACAATTTGATGATAAGCTTAAAGCTATTTTCTTGCTTATGACATTGCCAGATACTTAGGAAACATTGGTTGTGTCCTTAAGTAACAGTCCCACCCTCACGTATGACGGTGTGAGAGGGTCTATTCTCAATGAAGAGATTAGACGCAAGTCTAGTGGGAAAGATGGCAGTTATGCCTACAATGCAAGAGGTAGAAATCAAAAGCGTGATGTCGGTAACAGGACTCAAAATAGAAGTAAGAGCAAGACAAAGGATAAGGATGTCACTTGTTATCAATGTGGCAGAAAGGGTCGCAAGAAACTTGATTGCAGGTATTTCAAGAAAGAGCAGGATAGGAAGAAGGAAGCGCAAGAGAAGAAGAAGAGAGGGAAAAAATCAGCAAGTGATTCTTCCAAGGATGCTGAAAATGCAGAAGACATGCTTATCTCGAAGAAAGATGTCATTGATGCATTGCTTAGTGCTAATGATGGCATATCCCAGTCTTGGATAGTAGATTCTGGTGCGTCTTTCCATGTGACTCCATCTTTGGAGTGTTTTGCTACATATGTTGCAGGCAATTATGGCAAGGTATACCTTGGTGATAATTTTGTTTGCAATATTGAGGGAATGGGTACCATGCGTTTGGCTCTTAACAATGGTCAACAGCTTGTATTGAATGATGTCAGGTTTGTACCAGGCCTTGAGAAAAGTTTGCTATGTGTTTTGGCTAGCTAGATGCACATGGTTTTACTATTATCTTTGCTGGGGGTTCATGGAAGTTGCTTAAAGGCTCTATGCTTGTTACAAAAGGGTATAAAAGAGATACTTTGTACTGTCTTCGATGTAAAGCTTTGCCTGGCAGGTTTTTTGTTGTTGTTGAAGTTGCTTCACATACAGAATTATGGCATAAGAGACTTGGCCATATAGCCAAAGGAGTATTGATGTGCTTTCCTCTCTGAAGAGGGTTGATGTAAAAGGCAAAAACTTGGATTTTTGTAACGATTGTCTTTATGGAAAGCAAAAAAAATCTTCTTATTACTCTGGTGTCTCTCGCAAAGCTAATCCTCTTGATCTTATTCACTCTGATGTATGCACTAGGCCTGTTAAGTCTTTTGGTGGTACATTGTATTTTGTTACATTCATTGATGACTGTACTAGGAAAGCATGGATGCATTTGTTGAAAAGTAAAAGTGAGACTTTTAATGCTTTTAAGAAGTTTCATGCTTTTGTCACTACTCAAAAGAGTGCTAAGCTTAAATATCTCAGGTCGGAGAATGGAGAAGAATATATATCTGCTGAATTTTAGCGTTTCTGTGATGATAATGGGATTAAAAGGGAGTTGACAGCCCCTTATAATCCATCTTCAAATGGTGTGGGTGAAAGATACAACCGTACTTTATGTGAGAGAGTGCATTGCATGTTGTCCATCGCTTTGGGAAGAGGAATTAAAAACTGCAGTTCAAATTTGCAATCGCTCTCTGAATAGTACGCTGAAAAATGGCATTCCAGAGGAGGTTTGGTATGGCAAACCTGCCTCTTATGATCATTTGAGAGTATTTGGCTACGAAGCTTTTGTTCATATACGCAATGACTTGAGAACAAAGCTTGATATGAAGTCCATTAAAGGAGTCTTCCTAGGTTATGGGGAAGAAGGTGAAATGGGCTATAGAGTGTGGTTACCACAGTTTAAAAAGGTAATTCGCAATCGAGATGTAGTGTTCAATGAGGCAAAATTGTTTAAGAATGCTACAAAATCTGATGCTGACAAGAAAACAATCAAATTTCAGCCTTTCGTGCCACCCATTGATGTTGAAAAAGAGCCTAATGATGCATTACCGCAAGCTGAAATTGATAATCAGCCGTTTAACCTTGAGCCAGAAGAGGCAAGACATGATATTGATGCTCCTAATGAGGATGGACAGCCACCTGAATAGGATGAAAATGATTTTCAGCAGCATGATAGAGCTGAAAATGAGTTGCCTTATGATGTAGAACCGTTGCCTGCGAATGTAGATCATTGGCTACGCAGGTCAACTCATTTGAGCAGGCAGTCGCAAAGATTTAATCCCTCTTTGCATCATGTAATGTTGACAGATGAGGGTAAACCTCTTACTTATAAAGAGGCTAAGTCATGTGAGTCAAGCAGAAAGTGGGAACTTGCAATGCAAGAGGAAATGAAATCCTTGTATGCAAATGATACTAGGGATCTTGAGCCATTTCCTAAAGGAAGAAAGGCTCTTCCTAACAAATGGGTGTACAAGATTAAGATTATGGATGAAAAACCCAAGTACAATGCTTCCTTGCATGAGAGCTGCACTATTCCAAGCAAAGCGAGCCTCATTCGGTGTCATCCTCCCCACATTGAGAGAGAGAGAGAGAGAGAGAGAGAGAATGCAAATTGTTGTATCTCCAAAAATTCTATGCATCCCACTTCTTCAAAATCATGGATACATTTTTTTGAAAGATATTCAATTCAATCAAATAGTTAGATCCCCCCCGCCCCCCAAAGGAAAAAGAAATTAGCCTGCGCAACCTTCCTATCCCCGCTATGCTTGGTCCCCTCCTGAAGGAGGAGGCTCCTATTACCACGAAGGGTCTCCTGAAGAGAGTGTAAGATGCAACGAAAGTGAATATTGAACTTTGCTCAAGATCAGTGCTCCAAACTGTGCTCAAGGGTTCCTTTTACTTACGGAAAGGAGAGCCTTCCGTTCCTTTAGTGAGAGAGTGCAATGGACACAAATAAAGTGATGAACACTGTGAATGAAGGTGCTGAGACCATAGTTACCCGGAACCGAAATCCGGAACGCGGAATGGGAACGGCAACGAGCATGAAATGCCATTCCCTGTTACGGATACTCACGTCTAAAACACGGAACGGGAATTTGGAACGGTAACGGGGAACGGAGACCTAAAAATGGCCATTCCTTGTAACTATGGCTGAGACTGAGAGATAGCGAGAAGAATATGACGCCAGAAAGTTGTCAAACCCTCCTCCAAGGGCCCCTCTCTCGATGGCGAAATTGATTGCACAAATCTGGTACTAGATATTGATGCAAGTCGTGAGACTATAATGCAAGGTAGACCTAACTTGGAGACGACGGCGACGACGAAGACTGAAAATGCTATCTACTGCTGGGTGGTTCCTTATCTGCTGAATTCTATTATTGCAATCGCTAGATTTGGCTGTCTACAACACGCTACCATGCAGGCTGGGAAATGTTGTAGTTCAATGCTGAAAACGCAAAGTCTATGGACTGGAACGCCAGTGCACCTATACTGAAAACGTTGAGGTGCATATTAGAAATGAGAGATGAAGAATGAACAACTTGCTCTCCACGAATGACAAGGGGAGAGTCACTTTTGGCATTTAAAATGAACGTATTTTCCACCCAATCAATGAGAGGGTTATGCTCACAAAACCATCGAATGCCCAAAAGCTCACATCCTGAGAGAGGAGAAACTACAAATTTTCTACAGAAGGACACTTGTTGAACAATGAACAAAACATCAAGGCACTCTTGCGTGATGAGAGAGTCCATACCGGGAGAGAAGCCAGACACCTCGAAAGGAGATGTCTTGCGAAACTCCAAGCGGGCTCTTTCGACAAGAGAGTCACTAATCAAATCATGCATACTACCTGGGTCAAACAATATGACAAAATGCTGACCATTCACATACCATAACACTTAATGAGAGACTCATCAATGGGAAGATCATGAGAGACTTGGATCACACTCGTGTTCTCATTTATTGCATTGACAGAGGAAGTGGGTTCTATGGGTTCTTTAGATTCATTAGATTCAAGCTTAGGACATGTTCTTTTTTTGTAACCCTTGATGTGACAATGAAAACAACAACCTTCCTTAGAATAAGTGCTTTGCTCTTTCGATGTGATGTATCCTCCTGAAATTCCTTGTTCTACCTTTTCATCTGGAGTGAGCTTAGGTTTAGCATTGTGTTAGCCTTACCCTTAGGTTCATTTGAAGAGCTCTTTTCTGAGAGACTATTGGAAGATTGGTTAGAAGAGTTACCATTCTTATCGTTCTGAGGGTTTGCGAAGTCTGAGAGGTACTTGTAGAAGTCTTGTTTTCCTTAGGCTTTCCCTTGTTGTGCT
This sequence comes from Adiantum capillus-veneris, assembly GCF_014529385.1. Taxonomy (NCBI): domain Eukaryota; kingdom Viridiplantae; phylum Streptophyta; class Polypodiopsida; order Polypodiales; family Pteridaceae; genus Adiantum; species Adiantum capillus-veneris. The sequence goes on from NC_140935.1 coordinate 62,017,829, forward strand.
TCATCTCCTGTGCGAGAGCAATCGCTACCGCCTTGTTGAGATCGATTAGATCGAGCACTTCGACATCAAACTTGATATACTCGTCCAATCCATAAAGGAAGGCCTCTTTGCGCTCCGCATCCGATTTGCGTAATTGAGTGCCAAGCTGCAAAATATGATCAGAGAAAGACATAATTGACATACCATTTTGCTTGAGACCGCGCCAATCGTCTTTAAACCGTGCTAGGTACTATGGGGACATAATCCGCACCTTGAGCTTGTCTTGGAAGTCGGCCCAATTGAAGGAAAGTGTAACCGGCCTGTTTAATCCAAAAAGAGCGGTAGACCTTAGACTTAAACCTTATTTGCTTTCACCCATTTAATTTGTCGCCCACTTTACCTGTACTTTCAAGACACAACAAGAGGGGAAAGGGATACAGGTTGCTAGACTGCACCCGTATGAGAAGACCGACACCAGATTGGACCCTAAATAGGCGCCCCTTTCAGTATTTCTTTATTCTTTAAAAGAGGGAATAAAAGCTGTGGTTCCCTACAAGCTGCCCCGCACAATCTTGGCTGAATTTCAACTGTTCTGGCCCGATTTCGACAGCATAACTATACTAGGACCCTTCACAGTCAGTATCCCCACGTATTGGATGACTTTCCCGACGCATACGGACACTTTGCGAAACCTGGCGAGAATCTGCAGCACGCTGAATTCTCTGTTTTCTGCCCCGAAAATGCGCCAGATCACCTGTACAGAGGTCCCCTCGCGTCCCCGAACCTCCTGGGGGTATTAGGGTCCGTTTAGGGCCAAAACCCTAAACCTGCAAAAATACACAGCAGGCTGTAATTCACTGTTTTGGGCTCCGTTTCGCATGCGGGTCGCATCCGTAGCAAGTCCTCGAGCTCCCGCACCTGTAGGGCTACTTGCCCTTTGAATCGGACAGGATTTCGCACGTGAAACCTCTCCGAATTCACCTGTACCTGCGGGGGATTAACCGCTAGCTAATCCACTACCTGTGCAAGAGGCTCTTGCCTCGGCAATCGCGCATGAACCCACACAACTGTACATTGGTCAATTGAAAAGCCCACTAGAGGGGCATAACATACTGCCATAGGAGAGAGAGAGAGAGAGAGAGAGAGCAGTGCGTAGCGTGCAAGGCATCACTCCTGCCACCGTACTGTACATAAGGGGGAAAGGAAGCACTCCATAGCTCTCAACCTGTGACAGAAGCTTGAAAATGAGCCTCCCTTCTCTAAAATCAGCGCCACTTCTTCATGCATGAGGAAAGTGCACAGAAATGTGCCACTTGGCACATTTACAGGCCATTTCCCGGTTTCGGGGTTGCCGCCTAAAAATCTCCCGACCGGTTGCCCAGTTGAATTCACGGCTGAGTAATAAAATGTTCCCCTTGTCATTCCGGAGATAATGACGTGAACACATTTTCAGGTCCAAAATAACAGTTCCCTAAATTTTAGGAGATGCTGCCATTGTATCTTTCTAGGTCATCTGACCCTCTTTGTACACTGCAGCCACACCAAGAACTGAAAAGTAGCCTCTATAGCAAAGGATTCACTTTGGCTAGTCAATGACCCCACTTTGGCTAACCATAGTCCTTGTCCAACCTTAGTGCTCTCTTGCCCTCAGGCCTGGACTCCCTCTGAACAGTTCCACACTAGCTATGCAATGCAGGGCAATTAGATTTCCAGAGGGGTGTTTCCAAAAAGTGAAAATAAATAAATAATAAGAAAGAAATCAACAAAAAGGATAGATAGTAGTCACATGCTGGTGACAGAAAGGGACGCGCCATCCTCGGCTTCCTCTAGGTGCACGGCCAACTGTGCCTCTTGCCATGCGTGGTACCAATTGACGGCATCACTGGCAAGGTACATAGCTCCCGTCAAAACCTTGCTATTCCCTGTCTTCTTAGTTGTCGCAAATAAGCATTAAATTGATGCAACCAAGAATGAATAATAGTAGCATCCATCTTACCATCATACTTACTGAACTGGATCTTCTCTGTGACTGGGTTGTTGAAATCCGAATCTCGGCTTGCGCCACTTGAGGAACTACCGACATCTTTGGCTGGCTCGGACTTCGAGGCGAGAACTTGTCTAACTAATTCTTGAATGCGTAGTTCTCTCTGTGCCTCATGATCGGCCTCCAAGTCCGCTCATCTTTCTTCGGCCACCTTCTTTCTTTGTGCTTTTCTTTCTTTGCGGTCCTCCGCCGCTCGGCGCACTTCGCGGTCCAACGTTTCCTGCCTGGTTTGGCGCTCACGCTCCGAGGTAATGCGATTCGCTTCTTGTTGTGCCAGCGCAACGCGATTCGCTTCTTGTTGTTGAGCCAGCATGACCATCATCCACTTGACCAAAGACTCCATAGGATTTAATACAACTCGTGGCGTAGATGGGGGAAGGAGGGTCAGAAAAACCTCCTTGGTGGTGAGATTCTTCTTCGCTACTGTCATGCCCATCACCTCCAAGTGAAGTATCCATTCCTGTTAGGTGCAGCGGAATGATTGTTTGCGCTTTGCTCAAGATGAGTGCTCCGAACTGTGCTCAAGGATTCCTTTTAGTTCTTATGGAAGGGAGAGCCTTCCGTTCTTAATAAAAAGTGCTATGATCACGAACAAAGTGAATGGACACTGTGCGTGCAAGTGTATGAGACTGAGAGATAGAGAGAGAAGAGATACGACACCACAGACGTAAAACCCTCCTCCAAAGGCCCCACTCTCGTTGGCGAGAGTGGTCTACTTTTGATTGCACAAAGTGGTACAATGCGTATGCAATGGACTGATGCAACTTGGGACTATGCCGATGACAACGACGACTTTAGGGCTGAAATCTATGGTCTTCTATCTTCTGAATTTCGGGACTGTTTCGGTGGCTGAAAATGACTGTTTTGGCTGCGTTTTTATGGGCTGAAAATGGGGATCTTCTGTAATCATTTAGGGCTGAATCTGCTGCTTCTAATGCTTGCTGAAAATGCTGCTCCTCTGCTGCGATTGTGGCTGAAAACCAAAAACGTTGGGCATCTGCTGTAGTGTTAGTAAAACGTTGAGGTGATCTGGGGTTGTCGGCAATGTTCAAGGCTGAAAACAAAAAAACGTTGGGGTTCTGGGGACTCCTGGCGATGAGAGAACTGCAAACGCTAGGGGATCTTTGGGAGGTGCTGTGGGAAACCAAAACGCTAGGCTGATGAGTGGGTGTGGGCGATGAAGGAACACCAAAACGCCAAGGGTTCTGATGGGTTCTTGCTGAGAAGGTGCCTGTTGAGCAGGAGCTCCTGTTGCCTCTTCTACCAGAAAGTGCTAACTTGGGTTTGCTTATATATTAACTTGGCAAAATTGCCCTACCTACTTTTGTTGGAAAGTCGCTTAAAAATAATAAGTGAAAAATACCAAAAATAGGGAAAATAGGCTAAATGCACTGGAAAATTCCCCTAACTGATTCTAATGGATTCTTATGGGAATTCTGACGATCATGCTGTGTGCAACCAGAGGATATGCATCTATACCAAGTGACTGGGCATGCACGGTCTACGAATAGACTCACAAAAGTGCCAGATCACTACTAAATCTAGACTGACTGGATTGACTGAACCCTGATCATGCTGTAGCTTGTCCACGGACACATAGGGTTGGGATGTGTCACGTGACATCCCCTCCTTTTCAAAGTGAGGTACTGGTACCGAACTGTATGGCGTCGAGGGAGATCGCCAATAGCATCTGGAATCCTGGAAGGGACTCTTCGCCGGCCCACTTTGATGTGTGGGTCGTGCGGTACTTGAACTTCATAAAGGTCTGCAAAGCTTTCTTCTTTGGACCGCGCCGAAAGCAACACAAAGTCCTTTGTGGCTCCTTCCATGCTTCAACTTTGTCAAGTGTCATGCTTCTTTCTTCTTCAAGAATCTCCGAGGCTGAAAATTCCTAAAACCATTTCCAACACAAAACCATGAACATACCTATTCCATGTAAAGTGACTGGAAAAAAACTTGTCTTCCTCAAAGACTGTGCATGCAATGTAGATGAATCAATAGACGGAGTGACAAACCGTTCTCCACACACACGCAAACCATAAGATCGAATCTTTCTCTTATGATCTAGAGCAATCAACTGTGGCAATTCACAATGAAAATGCCCATGCTTGGTGCTCATACTTTCATGTGCTCTTTCTATAAATGTGTCATGCCAAGGGAGAGACATGGAATGTGACTTCCTTGAATGCATACTTTTCAGCTTTTCACGAACAATCCGCATACATTCGTGCTCATCCATAAGTGAAACGTGCTCAACATACAATATGTCATGCCTAGTAAAAGGGATCACATAAAGATGCTGACTAAAATACAGGAAACGATCACGAATGAAACACTCGAACAATGCGTGCGTATCAATCATGCGAACACATATTACTTCCTGTAAGGGTTCTGTGGACCTAGGCTCAAGAGCCAAGATCGATTCTTCCTGAATGATCGAATCGTCCTGTGGGGATACTTTGGACCTCGACTCGAAAGCCAAGATCAGTTCTTCATGATTGATTGAATCTACAACGAGGTTAGCTTCGCTAGAAAAAGCATCCACTAACACATAATCCTTGTGAACAATCACATCATCTTCATGCAACTCATCATGCTTGTAAGAAATCGCATCTGGATCATGCAAATCATCATGCTTGTCTTTATCAATCAAATCATCATCATGCTTCACACAATCATGCAAATCTTGTGTGTCATGCTTTGGAGAAGAAGAGATTGAGAGAGTCTCCTTTTCCTGATCCTGTTGAATCTCTGCCTGCATTTGAGAAAAGAGTCGCAACATCTCTTGCACTATTACTTTGTTCTCGCGATCAAATCTTGATTGACTTTCTTTTTCTTGCAAGTCGTACTAGTCGTACTTACGTTCTATGGCTGCCATGTCTTCTTCGTAGTCACGATCTATGGCGGCCATTTCTTCTTCATAGGCCTTTCTTTCTACTTCTCTTTCTTGGTCCAACTCCTCCATAGGAGTTAGCGCAATCCTTGACGTAGATGGGGAAGGGTCAGAAAAACCTCCTGGTGGGGAAAAATCTTCTTCGCCTCTCTCATGCTCATCAACTCCAAGCGAAGTATCCATTCCGCTTTGAGTGATGACCATCCACTGAAGTCGTGGGTTCTTGTGGTCTTGGGTTCTTAAGTTCAAGAGGAACTTGGGTTCTTGAGGGTCTTGGGTTCTTGGGTTCTTGAGGGTCTTGAGGTTTTCTTTCGCTTGCAAATCGCGTTAAAGAAGGATCTTCTCTTCACCCGAGTTCTACTCTTTTCCGCGGGCGCACCCCTTGGCGGCCTTGCACTCACACCAAGGTTGCTTTTTCCCATCTCACGTCGATTGGCCGGCCGCTAAGTGCACGGTCCGCTCTCAATGAGTGAAAAGAGACACAAGGGGAGGCTGGACAAGCCCTTCTTTCTTGGGATTCCTGTCACTCTTCAACAAAACACGATTAGGAATCGACATGCCCAAGCGAACTTGGGTTCGTGCAACCTCAACAAGCAAAAAAAATTATTGTGGTTCTTATGGTTCTTTCCTTGAGTGATACAGAACACTGCCAAAGCTCTGATACCAATGTTAGGTGTTGCTTTGCTCAAGATGAGTGCTCCGAACTGTGCTCAAGGGTTCCTTTTAGTTCTTATGGAAGGGAGAGCCTGCCGTTCTTAATGGAAAGTGCTATGATCACGAACAAAGTGAATGGACACTCTGCGTGCAAGTGTATGAGACTGAGAGATAGAGAGAGAAGAGATACGATACCAGAGACGTAAAACCCTCCTCCGAAGCACTGTAACAGGGAACGGAGGGAACACAGCCCAAACGTTCCAAAACGGCGTTCCGGACGAGTCCCGTTCACGAAACGGGGATGGGAACGGAACGCCGTTCCAGAACAGGGTGTAACCGGAACGGTGTTCCGGAATGGGCGGAACATGAGACGGAACGGCGAAACGTGGGGCGGAACGGGCAAAAGTAGGCATTTGGGGGAAAAAAAGTGAGCTTTTGGGGCAGATTTAGGGTTGTTCGAAGAATATATTTGGTGCAGGTTGAGGGTAGGTTAGGGGGCAGATTTGGGACAGTTTTGGGGTTGTTTAGGAGTTTATTTGAGACTAAGCTGAATGCAGGTAATTCAATCCTTACTTTAGGTGGACCGTTCCAGCCCCGTTCCCGTTCCGGCCCCCCCTCTCCTCCCCGTTCCCGTCCCGTTCCGGACCCTCCCGTTCCCGTTCCCGTTCCCCGTTCCCGTTCCGGGTAATTATGCTCCGAAGGCCCCACTCTCGTCGGCGAGAGTGGTTTACTTTTGATTGCACAAAGTGGTACAATGCGTATGCAATGGACTGATGCAACTTGGGACTATGCCGATGACGACAACGACGACTTTAGGGCTGAAATCTGTGGTCTTCTATCTGCTGAATTTCGGGACTGTTTCGGTGGCTGAAAATGACTGTTTTGGCTGCGTTTTTATGGGCTGAAAATGGGGATCTTCTGCAATCATTTAGGGCTGAATCTGCTGCTTCTAATGCTTGCTGAAAACGCTGCCCCATCTGCTGCGATTGTGGCTGAAAACCAAAAACGCTGGGCATCTACTGTAGCGTTAGTAAAACGCTGAGGTGATCTGGGGTTGCCGGCGATATTCAGGGCTGAAAACAGAAAACGCTGGGGTTCTAGGGACTCCTGGCGATGAGAGAACTGCAAACGCTAGGGGATCTTTGGGAGGTGCTGTGGGAAACCAAAACGCTAGGCTGATGAGGGTGTGGCCGATGAGGGAACACCAAAATGCCAAGGGTTCTGATGGGTTCTTGCTAAGAAGGTGCCTGTTGAGCGGGAGCTCCTGTTGCCTCTTCTGCCAGAAAGTGCTAACTTGGGTTTGCTTATATATTAACTTGGCAAAATTGCCCTACCTACTTTTGTTGGAAAGTCACTTAAAAATAATAAGTGAAAAATACCAAAAATAGGGAAAATAGGCTAAATGCACTGGAAAATTCCCCTAACTGATTCTAATGGATTCTGATGGGAATTCTGATGATCATGCTATGTGCAACCAAAGGATATGCATCTATACCAAGTGACTGGGCATGCACGGTCTACGAATAGACTCACAAAATTGCCAGATCACTGTTAAATCTAGACTGACTGGACTGACTGAACCCTGATCATGCTGTAGCTTATCCACGGACACATAGGATTGGGATGTGTCACGTGACAATTCCGCTTCGGGTGATGACCATGCACCGTGACGTTTGGTTCTTAAGTTCACGAGGAACTTGGGTTTTTGTGGGTCTTGGGTTCTTGCGGTGCTTGAGTTCTTGAGGGTCTTGAGGGTCTTGAGGTTCTTGAGTTCTTGCGGTTCTTCTTTCGCTTGCAATCTGTGTTAGAGAAGAATCTGCGACCTCAACAAGCAAAAAAAAACAAAGTGGTTCTTGTGGTTCTTTCCTTGAGTGATATAGAACACTGCCAAAGCTCTAATACCAATGTAAGGTGCAACGGAAGTGAATCTTGAACTTTGCTCAAAATGAGTGCTCCGAACTGTGCTCAATGGTTTCTTTTACTTATGGAAGGGAGAGCCTTCCATTCCTTTAGTGAAAGAGTGCAATGGACACAAACAAAGTGATGAACACTGTGAATGAAGGTGCTGAGACTAAGAGATAGAGAGAGAAGAATACGACACCAAAAAGTTGTCAAACCCTCCTCCAAGGGCCCGTCTCTCGATGGCGAGAGAGGTCTATGCAATTGACTGCATAAATCTGGTACTAGATGCTGATGCAAGTCGTGAAACTATAATGCAAGGTAGATCTAACTTGGAGACGACAGCGACGACGAGGAATCAGAATAGCGACGACGACGGCTGAAAATGTTATCTGCTGGGCGGTTCCTTATCTGCTGAATTCTAATGTTGCAATCGCTGGATTTGGTTGTCTACAAAAACGCTACCATGTAGGCTGGAGAATGCTGTAGTTCAATGCTGAAAATGCCAGGTCTATGGGCTGGAAACACCAGTGCACCTATGTTGAAAACGCTGAGGTTGATGGGCTGCTTGGCGAGGGAACTGTCTGCTGAAAACGATGTTGACTTAGTGCTGAAATCGCTGGTCTTAAAGCTGAAAAACGCCAGGCCTTCAATGATGAAAACGCCAAGTGTTCTTAGGAGTCCTTGCTTGAGAGAGAGAGGGAGACGTCTGCTGCAATTCTATTGCCTATGCACTTCCCTGCTCTTCTGTCAGATTGTGCTAGCGCTAGGTTTCTATATATATAATCTTAGTTAAATTGCCCTACACAGTTCTCAACAAAAGTCACTTAGAAATAATAAGTGAGAAATGTCAAAAATAGGAAAAAAATAATGCACTGGAAAATGCTCCTGATGGTTTCTGATGGTAATGCTGATGATCATGCTGTGTGTAACCAGAGGATATGCATCTACTCTAAGTGTCTAGACATGCACGGTTTGCGAACAGACTCACAAAAGTGCCAGATCACTTCCTATTCTAACTGACTTGACTGAACTGAATTGAACCCGTGTCATGAAATAGCTTGTCCACGGACACATAGGGTTGGATGTGTCACGTGATATATATATATATATATATATATATATATATATATATATATATATATATATATATATATATATATATAGAGAGAGAGAGAGAGAGAGAGAGAGAGAAAGAGAGAGCTCGTTGCCCTCCTCTACCTCCGACACTCGCTGGTGAGAGAGAGAGAGGGAAAGAGAAGAAGAAGAAGAAGAGAGTTTTAACGTCATAGAAAACTATCCCAAGAGACCTTAAAGATCTAGCCGATGAGGAGAGTTGAACTCAAGACCTGTTATTCAAGAGGAAAATGGCATAACCAATCTACCACACTTGGGTGATATAAAGGTTATACCATTTTCCTCTTTTTATTAGCGCGCACACACCCACCCACCCACGCACCCGAGGAGAGAGAGAGAGAGAGAGAGAGAGAGAGAGAGAGAGAGAGAGAGAGAGAGGACTGCACTACGAGAGTCTAAGAGAGATCCAGAGAGAGCAACTCTAAGTCGCACGAAAAGCTAGAGAGAAGAGGCCCCATGCCACCTCCTCGCCCCGCAATATAAAGAGAGAAAGAGACTCGACGGGCTACCTCCTGGGCTCCACTCGACAAAGCAACAGTAACTCCACGGAGCATCGTCGATTTTTTTAATTATTATTTTTTTGTGGTGCCCACATGTTGTTGTTGTGGTGCACATATAATACACAACGCATAGCGTCTCATAACGCAAACATTAATTAATTGGTGATTGTGATTCCTAGAGAATCCTCTAATTCTAGCGTCTCATAACACAAACATTAATTAATTGGTGACTGTGATTCCTAGAGAATCCTCAAATTCTAAATGAAAATCCAATCAGATGTCGCCATCAACACAGAATTACCGAGATCAGACAGCATGCAAGCATGTTGTCACAGGACGGAACAATCCATCTCTCTTTCTCTCACTCTCTGCGCCTTCACCTGGACACCATCCTCTGCCTCTATCTTCAACTTTAACAAGACCATCTCTCTCTCTCTCTCTCTCTCTCTCTCTCTCTCTCTCTCTCTCTCTCTCTCTCTCTCTCTCTCTCTCTCAACAGAGGAGTGTAACAAACTTGGACACTCCAAGTCGAGAATCTACCGCGACACCACAAAAGATCACTTCAAAACAGTTCACAGTTCACAATTGATTTGCTCTCAATGGAGGAGTGTAACAAACTTGGACACTCCAAGTGGAGAATCTACCGCGACACCACAAAAGATCACTTCAAAAACAGTTCACAGTTCACAATTGATTTGACGCTGGCCCGGCGAAGTTCCATGCCTAGAGATATTGGCCCCAAAGACTAGCGCCCCTTTTGGTATTTCTTTTTGTATTATTCTGTTGCAAAGTACAAGTGGGTAGCCGGGACTCACTCTTAGACTCTGCGTCCAGATGCTCTGAGAAGTGAGAGCCCAACTACCTATATAAAGGTTTACAAGGGATGCAAAAAGCACAGCACAAAAGCTAAAAATCAAAAGCTCTTCATAAAGCTAAAAGGGGTTTCTCTCTCAAGCCATACTTGGTCAAAAATAAAGCGAAGCTTTTTAAAAATAAAAGCTCTCTCTCTCTCTCTCTCTCTCTCTCTCTCTCTCTCTCTCAACTCCTTGCGTAGAAAATCCCACGCTGTCAAAAAGCAAGTCCAAAAGCAGAGCAAAATCTGCCATGCTTTTTGTTGCCGCAGATTGCACCACTTTTTACGGGATGCCACGTCAGCAGTACGACATTGCCACGTCAGCAGTACAGTAGTTTTTTGCCGTCAACCAGCTACGTCAGCATTTTTGGTTTTCTACACACCGTGCGTATAGTGGGCAGCGATGTCACTAAGTTGTGACATACCCCCCTCTTGAAAGCATTGTAATCGCCCTCGATTACGCCTACAAAACAGACAGAAGCCATAAAGTGTCTTAGCAACCACTGACTATTAGTACCTACGCACTAGGAACAGACATCTAGCACATGTACCAATCGGCAGTCACATCACAAGACATCACTTGATATCATAGGACATCACATGACAAATCACATTCAACATTCATTCGGATCTTAGACCATGATTTATCGTCAATGCAGTTAGCAATCGCATCTAGATCCACTCAGGACCTCATAGATGCCCGATTGACTAACCCCTATTGCAACCATGTCTATTCGAGATCATTTAGACCAAAATGCTGTAGTCATTTTTTCTATCAATTCCTGCACTTAAACACAAGTCAAGAACAAATCAGTTTCATATTCGGGAATTCCATTTCATAAAGTCCTTCAATTTCAAATCACGACGATGGCAATCTGCTGCCTTTTTCTGTCTTCCTAAGATTTCTGCAAAGCCTCGCGGACCTTGGCAAAAGCTGTATCCAAGTCGCGCGTATACTCATCGACTTCAAAAATCTTATCTTTCGTGCTTAAGAAGGGTGGAACCTTTGCAGCACCTTCAATAATCTCAAATAGCGCCTTCCCCGTCGAAAAGTGTATCGTGTTGTTGTAGGCAAATTCCACCAAAGGTAGATACTTTCCCATTGAGTCTTCTAATCCGAGATATAAGACTTCAATAAATCTAAAACCACTGAATTGGCAATCTCAGATTGCTCGGCAGTCTGCGGATGGAAAGATGACGAGAACTACAGGCACGTACCAATGTTCTCCCAAATTGCCTTCCAAAACAAACTCGTAAATTTGGGGTCCCTGTCGAAGACAATCGTCTCGAGTATGCCATGTAATCTGAAAATCTGGGCCACAAACAGTCTTGCTAAGTGATCCAGCTTGACTGTTTTCTTCACTGGAATGAAATGAGCCTGCTTGCTAAATCTGTCAATAACAGACTAGATACCATCGTGACCACTCGGTGTTCTCGGGAGATCAAAAATGAAATCCATTGCAATACTTTCCCAGGGGTGGGTGGGTATGGGCAAAGGCTGTAACAAACCCTGTGCTTTAAGCCTGTCAAACTTGACCTTCTGGCATACCAAGTAACTGCGCACAAACTCTTCCACATCCTTCTTGAGTCTCGGCCAAAAGAAGTATCTCTCTACCCCTTTCAAGATGGTAGAAATACCGCGGTGCCCCGTAAAAGGCGGACAGTGGCATTCAGTCATAATCTTTTCCCTCAACGCCTATGTAGCGCACAACATGCTTTTCCTCATCAAGTAGCCATCCCGAATGGAATATGCCGCTATTGTCTCCCCATCCCGTATCCGTGTGAAAACGTCTGCAAAATCCGTATCTGTGGCATATTGATCGACCATATCCTCGAAGCTCCTATGGTGAATCATGAAAATAGCCAGAACCAACGGCTTTCGAGACAAAGCATCTGCCACCAAATTCTTTTGTCCCTACACATGGACAATCCGGAAGTAAAACTGTGACAAGATGTTTACCCACCGCATCTGCTTTTCCGTTAGGTGCTTCTTTGACAAGAAGTAGCGTAAACTCTGATGGTCTGTAAAGACAGTAAAATCCGCTCCGAGTAGGTAATGCCGCCACTGAGTAAGAGCATGAATAACCGCCAAAATCTCTCTCTCATAAATCTGTGCTGTCAATTCCGGCCTTGAGAACAATTGACTCTCGTAAGCAATGACATGGCCTTCTTGCATTAAGACCGCACCCAAACTACGACCACAAGCATCACAATATACTTCAAATGACTTTTGCAAGTCCGGCAAAGTCAAAACTTGTCTCATAGTCAATTTCTCTTTCAAAATCTGAAAGGCAGTCACCTCTATGGGTCCCTATGAGAAAGGGACTCTTTTCTGTGTCAAGATATGCAAAGGGGAAGCAACCTCTGCAAACTTTCTAATGAACACCTGTAGTACGAACACAATCCCAAGAAGCTTCTAACTTCATGGACATTCTTCAAATCGGGCCAATCACGAATAGTCTCTATCTTGGCCGGATCCATCTGCACTCCTGCTGCTAATACAATGTGTCCCAAAAAGTGTATCTCTAGTAGGAAAAATTCACTTTTCTTCGCATTAATCACTAATTTGTGATCTCGTAATGCATGAAAAACTTGAAGCAAATGTTCTCTATCTTCTGTCTCATCCTTGGAGAAAACAATGATGTCGTCAAAGAAAGTGCCAACTAATAGTCTGTATTCTCGAAAAATCGTGTCCATCATGGGGTCAAATGTTGCAAGAGCATTGGTTAAGCCAAAAGGCATCACCAAAAACTCAAATAACCCAAAAGTCGTCTGAAAGGCGGTCTTGTAGATGTCTCCCGGCGCGATTCGGATCTAATGATATCCACTCTTCAAATCAATTCTAGTAAAGCACGAGGATCCCTGTAATCTTTATCATCAATCCTAGAAATCGAAAATCTGTGCTTGATGGTGATTTTGTTGAGCGCTCTATAATCCATGCACATTCTCCAAGATCCGTCTTTCTTCAAAACCAACAACATTGGAGAGCAATATGGTGGAATACTAGGCTGGACAAGACCCTTTTCCAAGAGGTCTTTCACTTAGTTCATAATCTCTTCGTTCTGGGCTCGGCTCACACGGCAAGGTGGCCGATTCGGTGGTGTGCTTCCAGGTATCAGATCACTTGGTTCATAATCTCTTCGTACTTGGCTCCGCTCACACGATAAGGTGGCCGGTTCGGTGGTGTGCTTCAAGGTATCAGGTATCCTCATCATTCAACACTTTCATAAAGATCGAATAAACAAACAGACTGGATTTCATTAATTTTGAAATGGCCGAAGTCGATACAATAGGGGTAGACTCGTCCTTAAGTTTAATATCAAGTACAATGGTTTGGCCCTTCTTTGTGGTCAATGTCGCTTTCCTTGCCCAATAGTCGATCACGGCGTTGTTCTTGTGGTACCAGGGAATTCCCAAGAGAACATCACAACCTTCCAAAGGCATTATGTAAAAGTCCTCATGCCCCAAATACCCCTGACAATGCAACCGAAGTTTGCCAATGGTAGGTGTAATGGCTACGTCCCTGCCGGGCGCCGCTAGAACTGCCTCTGTAAGTTGCCCATCCGATCAGGAGTGATCTCAGGCCGTGCCGCCAATTCCGGTGAAATGAAGATGGCCCATCAAAGAAGATCAGGGCTTCTTGGTCTTTCACTTTGCCCCAAGCTCGGCAAATTTCTATACTCTCGTCCATCGTGTTGGGATTGGTACCCAAGCAATTTGAAACCAGTCCTGTTTTCATCTTGCCTTTTCTTCAGCTGCTCTCGAACTCTCACGCCTTTCGTCGTCCTTGTCGTTTTCTTCTTTATATGCCTTTTTAGGGCACTTCGCGGAGATATGCCTAGTTTCCCTACATCCAAAGCACTTCCCCTCCTTGATGTAGCGAGCCCTCTTGAGGAGTAAGTTTGGGTCGTGCATCCTTCTCTTCCTCTTTCTACTTTCATTTGTCGAAGTCTCTGCGGCTCTTTGCGTCATGATCTCATCGGTGGGGTAGGTCAAACTGCCTAAGTGAATGGCAAAACCCCGTTTCGCATGACTCATCAACTCATGAATGGAAGCTGCCTCTTATTACAAGCAGTGATCTCGGATCTCTGTAGGAAGACCCAAGGTAAACCGCTCAATCTATTCCTTGAACGAGACCTTCTTAAATGAAAAGGTGGGTAGAAAAGAGCTCCAGAATCTCTCGCAATAAGCGTCCACTATATCCTTCTTGGTCATCCGAAGATGGTTCCAACCAGTTCGTATGTCGCGTTCATACTCTCGAGTCAGCCAAGAAGAAATAACAAGCCTTTTGAATTTCAACCATTTAACTGGCGCTGTCTTGTTTAATAGAAGCGTGGACCACTGTCACAAAATATACGGAAGCGTAAACTGACGTTTAATTGCACTTCAAATACTCAAGAGAATTAGAGAGAGCGAGAAAACTTGACACTTCATTGGGGACCAGAAGATGGGCTGGTCCCCCCCCCATAAAGAGAATATCTTTATTACTAAGGGAGAATCTTTACAAGCACAGGAACGGGGCATACCCCCGTCCTCTATTCTTTCTTCTGTTCTGTTCTGACTACTGACTGAGAAAGTGTTTCCACTTTCTTACTGCTTAGGGGATTTTCCCTCTTCTGCGAGACTGGTTGGAAGCTCTCGAAAAGAGAGTCTATCGTCCGAAACAGCTCATCGGAAGCTCTCACAGAGGAGAGTCCATCTTCCGTTATGTATTGCCTTCATGCTCATTCCTTCATGCATAGAACACAAAAGAGAAACAAGCAAAATGCACACGCACATGCTTGCTGTAATTTTCTGCACATAACCTGAAATTCTTACCTGTGCGCACCCCTACGCCGAAACAGAGGTCTTCTTCGCGATGGAATCGCGCCAAACTTGATGTAGACTTAGGATAAGGAGAGAGAAGAGGATTTCTATGGCTGATCTACTGAAAACAGCCCTAATCGAGGTGATTGGGGGCTGAAAACAGAGAATTACAGCAGCCTCACTCTGCTAAGAGAGCGTCTACGGCAGCTTCTCGCGATGAAACTTCACCAGAAGGTGTCTATGACTGTGAGATCCCTTGTTCTTGACAATGGGAGCACAAGGCTACCACATATGTCGCAAGGGGCTGCTCTCAAGCTTCAATGGAGGGCTCCACCGCGTAGAGCACGCTCACATTAGGGGGGTTAGGTGCACTGCCAGCCCTGAAAATGGGGGAAGGGGGGGCTCCTAAATAGCCATCAGGGAGAGGGGGCGCTAGGAAGAGAGAGGGTGAGAGTGAGAGTGAGAGAGAGTTAGTTTGCATTGGTAAGTGTGCCACTTGGCACACTTACTTTAAAAACTTAAAAACCATTCAACTTTTGACTTTAAAAACTTCTAGCTCATTAATTAAAAATGTGCAACTAACTAACAACTGCTACCAATGATTCTTTTATGAGAACACCAAAGGTCTGTCAGCGCAATGCCGCACCGGCACTGCACCGCCTTTACCTGTTCACACTTGTCCGGCCGCCCGCCCGGGCACGGACCGTTAAATTTAATTTAACGAAACTTACCCTAAGGCTTTATAAGCTTTATTAGCTTTAGGGTCACTGTTCTAAGGACCCCATCTCATTCATGTGCTTGTACTGACGCGCGTATTTTTCTGAGCCTAAAATCTGAGGCTACTGCTTACCCCTTTCTGAAGACCCGATTTCCCAATCACTAGGGCTTCAGGGTAATTTCTGCTAAGGTCCCTCTGAGGTGTCCTAGCCCGCATTTAGGCTCACCTGAGGCCTTAGAACTGCTAGGTCTATTCTGGTGTGCACACAACTAATTAGATAATTCTTTTCTCGTAAATAAATTAATTATTTACAAAGTCTGACTTAGTTACATCCCTCTTGGTTCTAACCAGTTGACCTCAACTGTAGAGCGTCAACATAACTGTGCAAGATGTCAGGGTAGTCCTTGAGATCGGACTCAGTCATCCA
Organism: Adiantum capillus-veneris; assembly: GCF_014529385.1. NCBI lineage: Eukaryota > Viridiplantae > Streptophyta > Polypodiopsida > Polypodiales > Pteridaceae > Adiantum > Adiantum capillus-veneris. Next base: position 62,033,739 of record NC_140935.1, read on the forward strand.
CTTTGCATCTAAAGGAGTGTAATTCTTGAACTTAACTAAATACTTTCGATGTAGACTCCCTGACTTGAGTTGTCTCTCCGAGTGGTGTATTATATGTTCAGGTTGAAGGATTTCCTCAGTCTCTTCGACTTCTGGAGGATCTTCTTGTACGGGCGCCACTGGAGGAGGTCCAACATATGGTCGGAGGAGACTGACATGAAAAGCATTGTGGATGCGCCAGTTAGAAGGCAAATCCAATCTGAAAGTCACATCATTGACTTTATCTGTAATTTTGAAAGGGCCGTAAAATCTATGGGAAAGTTTGACAACTTTCCCTTTGCCGACCTGCTTTTTCAATCTAGCTTTCTCAAACCGAAGCAGGACATATTGTCCTTTTTCAAGATTGAGATTCCTTCTGTGCTTGTCTGCTTTTCTCTTCTGTTGCTCTTGAGTTCGAAGAATCGCTTGCTTTACTTGTTGATGGGCAATATCAATATTGCGCACAAATTCATCTGCGGCGAAGATGTTTTCTTTGGTCACCATAATAGGAAGTAAGAGTGGCTTCCCATAAATAATTTCAAAGGGAGCTTTACCAGTTGAGGAATGTATGGTATTATTATACGCAAACTCAACTATCGGTAAGTACTGTTCCCATTCGGATTGTCGTTCCGAAACATAGCACTTGAGGAGATCTAAAACAGTGGCATTAGCGATTTCGCTTTGACCATCTGTTTGAGGATGATAAGCTGATGAAAAATCAAGCTTAGTTCCCAAGTTTTCAAACAATGCCTGCCAAAATAGACTAGTCATGCGGGGATCTCTGTCGCTCACAATAGTCTTTGGCAATCCATGGTGTTTAAAAATCTGAGCTAGAAATATTCTAGCCATGTGATCAGCTTTGATCGTCTTCTTTACTGGAAGGAAATGTGCTTGCTTACTGAACCTGTCTACTATAGTCCGGATTGCATCATTTCCATTTTTGGATCTAGGAAGATCCGTAATAAAATCCATAGCAATACTTTCCCATGGCGTGTTAGGCACAGGGAGCGGCTGAAGCTTGCCATAAACTTTATATCTGTCATATTTCACTTTTTGGCATACTAAACACTCACGTACATGTTTTTCAATGTCCGCACGGAGTGTTGGCCAAAAGAAATACCTTTCGAGGGCACTAGTGGTGGAAGCAATTCCCCGATGCCCAGCATAAGGAGAATTATGTGCTTCATCCATCACCTTTTGTCGTAAGGGCTGAGCTATGCATATTGCTTGTTGACGATAGAGTGTATTATCCCTGATAGAATAAGGTGGCTTTGAGTGACCAGCTTGAAGATCTGCCCAAATTGTGGCAAAGTCTGGATCTTGAGGATACATCTCGCTGAGAGATTCTAGTTCCTCATGATAAATTGTTGTTAGTGCATTGATCTTTGGACGCCTAGAGAGAGCATCTGCAACTGCATTCTTTGTTCCAGAAGTGTGTAAAATCTGAAAATGAAACATTGAAAGAAAGTTGGCCCATCTCATCTGCTTTTCTGATAACTTTCTCTGTGTGAGAAAGTAGCGAAGACTTTGATGATCTGTCTTGATAATAAAATCAGCTCCTAATAGATAGTGTTTCCAAATGGAAAGAGCATGAATTACTGCCAGTAGCTCTTTTTCGTATATGGAGGCATGCAACTCTGCATCTTTAAGGCGCCGACTTTCATAGGCTATCGCGTGACCCTCTTGGTTCAAAACTGCTCCTACACAATCTCCAGATGCATCGCAGTATACCTCGAAAGGTTTGCGAAGATCAGGGACGGTGAGAACAGGTCCGTGACTGAGTAGATACTTAAGCTTTTCGAAAGCTTGTTTTTGTCCAGACCCCCAATGGAATGGAATCCGCTTCTTTGTCAGGTCATGGAGGGGACCTGCTATCGCGGCAAAAGCTCGAATGAAACGCCGATAATAAGAACAGAGGCCAAGGAAACTTCGTACATCATGTACTGTAGTTGGCGTAGGCCATTCTACAACTGCTTGAATCTTTTCAGGGTCCATTCTTACCTGGTTGTGAGATACTATATGGCCCAAATAGTGGATTTCTTTTAAAAAGAACTCACTCTTCTTAGCATTCACAAATAATTTGTGTTTGCGTAATTCTTCAAACACTAAGGCGAGATGCTTATAGTGTTCATCTTCCGTCTCTGAGAAGATTAAGACATCATCAAAGAAAACGCCTGTAAAACTTCTATATGAGTGGAAGATTCTATCCATCATTCTATTGAATGTAGCTGGTGCATTAGTGAGTCCAAAAGGCATCACTAAGAATTCATACAACCCGAAGGTTGTTCTAAATGAAGTCTTATGCACATCCTGAGGAGCTATGCGGATTTGATGATAACCGCTCTTCAAGTCTATACGACTAAAGACACTTGCTCCTTGTAACTTGTCAAGAACGTCGTCAATCCGAGGGATTGGAAATCGATTCTTGATTGTGATCTTGTTTAGAGATCTATAGTCTATGCACATGCGGAATGTGCCATCCTTTTTCTGTACTAGCAAGACAGGTGAACAATATGGAGAAGTACTAGGCCTTATTAAGCCCTTCTCCAAAAGTTCGTTAACCTGCTTGAGAATTTCCTCTTGCTGCATTAGACTAACTCGATAAGGGGGCTGATTTAGAGGAGAACTTCCTGGGATCAAATCAATGGTATGATCCTCAGGTCGCGAAGGTGGGAGTTCATTTGGAAGTTCATCTGCAAAACAATCTTTATATCTTTCTATTAACTTAAGTCTTTTTTGCTCTAAAGAGGAAGAAAGTTGTGAAACAGACACATCTCTCTCTCTTGCAAAAATCAAGTACGCTGAAACACACTTTTTCATTTCTTTCTTGATGGCAATGTGGTTGGCGATAGGAATACGCCAATCACCTGCATCTGCAAGTACAAGATACTCCTTTCTTTTATGAGCAAAAGATAAGGTTTTCTGAACATAGTCAGGAATGGGATGCATCTTGTAGTGCCAGGGCATTCCCAAGATAACATCGCATCCTTCAAGTGAAGCTAGTAAGAAAGACTCTTGATCCTTGTAGTCGTCAACCTTTAGATTCAACTTCCCTATGATTGGAGTAGAGTTTGAGTTCTGCCCTTTGAAAGCAGATTGCCCTTGAATAGAGACTCCGAAACGATTGGGTTGCAAGTTCAGGTCGTCAGCTAGCTTGGTAGAGATGAAGTTGTCTGTGCTACCAGGGTCAAACAAAATAAGAGCCCGCTGGTTGTTGATACTACCCCATGCTTTGAGAAGAGCTCTTTCTTTTCCATCCTTGGTTGTATTTCCCTGTACATCTGGGACTGCATTGGAAGAGGGTGGTTGTGGAGGTTTGGTAGGACAGTCACCCTTCATATGACCAACTTGTCCGCACTTGAAGCATCTTCCTTCACTAATGTATGTTCGCAACTCAGCAGGAGAGAGATATCTCCCTTTCTTGGGCTGATTTGGCTTTGCTTCTGCTTCGGAGGCGGTTCTTTTCTTCTTTTGAGAAGAAGTAGAAGAGGTAGGCTGCTCATGGAGAGCCTTCTGCTTAGCATGGTAAGTGCTTTGCTCCATCTTCCTGGGAGTACCCTTGTCATGTATTCCATCAGCTATGCGGGCTGATTCCATAAGTATCTGCAGGTTACCTCGAGGGTAAAGCTTCATAGCCTTTTGCAAGGCTTCAAGCAAACCTGCTTCAAACTTGCGCATCTTCTCCGAATCGTCAATCTTCTTGAATGGAGTGACTTTCAAGAGAACGTCCCAAAACCTATCCACATAGCGTGGAACGGTTTCGTTCTCTGATTGTGAAAGTCGATCCCATTCTTTCTTTACCTCTCCCTCATAGTCTGGAGGAAGGAACTGTGCGTAGAACTCCTTCTTGAAAGCGGTCCAATCTTGGGGTTTGCGCTCTTCCAGGATAAGGGTTAACCACCAATTGCTGGCGGTGCCTTTCAGGTACAAACTAACATGGCGAAGCTTGGATCTTTCTTTAAAATTCCCTTCAGCAAATGCAACTTCAAATTGGCGGATGAAAGCCAAAGCTTTGTCATTATCACGCCGTCCATTGTAGGTGTCGAATTTCACATCTTTATCTCCCGACTTGAATGTTTTCTGCCTGTGGTGCTTCTTCTTATGGTGCTCCTTCTTTCGATGCTTAGACTCCTTGGGGACAGGAGTCCTTTCCCTTGAATGTACTTCTTGCTGCGACGGATCGTCGAGAAACATGTCTTCCGGAGAAACTGTCTTCCAGATCCTTCATGAAAGAGAATTGAGGGGAATCAGGGGGATCCTGCTCTTGAACTTTTGGATTAAACCGCACATGACGTTCTAGAGATTTCTTTTGCCTCTCGTGCATGCGGGAAGTTCCAATCAAACGATCTTTTCTTGGTTGTGGCGCCTTTGGGTTCTGCGGAATTTCTCCCGACCCCATCGGCATTTTCTCCTTCCCTTTTTCAAGAGTATGGAGAATCTTTTGGACTTCTGGATGGGAGAGAGCTTTCTGCAACTCTTCCACCTGCTGTTGAAGAAGAGATAACTCTATCTCGCGTCCTCCCATTTCTGCAGTCTGCCAAGAGTCGTCAATCCCTTCAGGAAGAGAGAGAGGACCTTGCTCTGATACTACTGTCACAAAATATACGGAAGCGTAAACTGACGTTTAATTGCACTTCAAATACTCAAGAGAATTAGAGAGAGCGAGAAAACTTGACACTTCATTGGGGACCAGAAGATGGGCTGGTCCCCCCCCCATAAAGAGAATATCTTTGTTACTAAGGGAGAATCTTTACAAGCACAAGAACGGGGCATACGCCCGTCCTCTATTCTTTCTTCTGTTCTGTTCTGACTACTGACTGAGAAAGTGTTTCCACTTTCTTACTGCTTAGGGGATTTCCCCTCTTCTGCGAGACTGGTTGGAAGCTCTCGAAAAGAGAGTCTATCTTCCGAAACAGCTCATCGGAAGCTCTCACAGAGGAGAGTCCATCTTCCGTTATGTATTGCCTTCATGCTCATTCCTTCATGCATAGAACACAAAAGAGAAACAAGCAAAATGCACACGCACATGCTTGCTGTAATTTTCTGCACATAACCTGAAATTCTTACCTGTGCGCACCCCTACGCCGAAACAGAGGTCTTCTTCGCGATGGAATCGCGCCAAACTTGATGTAGACTTAGGATAAGGAGAGAGAAGAGGATTTCTATGGCTGATCTGCTGAAAACAGCCCTAATCGAGGTGATTAGGGGCTGAAAACAGAGAATTACAGCAGCCTCACTCTGCTAAGAGAGCGTCTACGGCAGCTTCTCGCGTTGAAACTTCACCAGAAGGTGTCTATGACTGTGAGATCCCTTGTTCTTGACAATGGGAGCACAAGGCTACCACATATGTCGCAAGGGGCTGCTCTCAAGCTTCAATGGAGGGCTCCACCGCGTAGAGCACGCTCACATTAGGGGGGGTAGGTGCACTGCCAGCCCTGAAAATGGGGGAAGGGGGGGCTCCTAAATAGCCATCAGGGAGAGGGGGCGCTAGGAAGAGAGAGAGGGTGAGAGTGAGAGTGAGAGAGTTAGTTTGCATTGGTAAGTGTGCCACTTGACACACTTACTTTAAAAACTTAAAAACCATTCAACTTTTGACTTTAAAAACTTCTAGCTCATTAATTAAAAATGTGCAACTAACTAACAACTGCTACCAATGATTCTTTTCTGAGAACACCAAAGGTCTGTCGGCGCAATGCCGCACCGGCACTACACCGCCTTTACCTGTTCACACTTGTCCGGCCGCCCGCCCAGGCACGGACCGTTAAATTTAATTTAACGAAACTTACCCTAAGGCTTTATTAGCTTTATTAGCCTTAGGGTAACTGTTCTAAGGACCCCATCTCATTCATGTGCTTGTACTGATGCGCGTATTTTTCTGAGCCTAAAATCTGAGGCTACTGCTTACCCCTTTCTGAAGACCCGATTTCCCAATCACTAGGGCTTCAGGGTAATTTCTGCTAAGGTCCCTCTGAGGTGTCCTAGCCCGCATTTAGGCTCACCTGAGGCCTTAGAACTGCTAGGTCTATTCTGGTGTGCACACAACTAATTAGATAATTCTTTTCTCGTAAATAAATTAATTATTTACAAAGTCTGACTTAGTTACAACCACCAAGTTCAAGCATTCCCCTTAAAGTAAGAGGCAGCTCTCCGAATCTTAGAGTGCTCTGAGTAACACCCTCTGTGAAAGCGATGTCAAATTGCTGTACAAAAGACAAAGCCTTCGAAGCATCTCTATAACCAGAAAACGTGTCAAATTTAATTGACTATCCACCTTCCTTAAACTCTCGGACTTTCTTGCTTTTGTCTTCCAGAAAGTCATACTGGTTGGCTTTATAAAAATTCTTCTTCTTTGCATAAAAGTTGTTGTCATCAGAGTCCAAACTAGACAAGTCCTCTATAGAACTGTCAACCACGGGGCGAGATTTAGGCTTCTTTGCTTTTTTCTTGCCCTTTCGGAAGCGTTGCTTTTTGCTTCGCTTTTTACCTTTTCTGTCTTCTTCGCTCGAGTCAGATGAGCTAGACGAACTGTCAGAAGAAGAAGAAGAATTCGCAACTCCTTCGACTTGAACACGCTTCTTCTGCTTTCTTGCCTTTTCAGATGTAGACTAACGACCCAAATAACCCGGGAAGTCATCACCTTTCTTCTGCTTTTTGTCGTGATTTTTAGCTTTGTTCTGCGCGTCAAAAAGCTGAGCAATTTGTGTACCAACCACCTCTTCTAATTCTTGCTCTGTATACTTCTTGGGAGTAGGAGGTTTCTTGACAGCGGGTTTGCGGGGTGGGGTGGTTTTGTGGTCTTCCGCCACTGCGTGTGCACCTCATCGAAAGAAGTCTAGCTCATATATTTGCAAATTTCGGGTCCTTCGCAAAATTAAGCATCATCTTTGTTGCATCGCCGATCAATTGTCGACGCTCCATCTCTTGACGCTCCGCCGGAGTAGGCCGAGGCGGGCCGTACTCGCGTGAATCTTCGTTGACCCCTTCCTGCATCTACGGATGCAAAGGGAGTCGACTCATCTTTGCCTAAAGCCATAGGTGCCGCGTAAAAAGGATCGAATTTTCCGTAGGAGAGAAATCAGCCACGCTCTGATACCACTGTAACAGACTTGGACACTCCAAGTCGAGAATCTACCGCGACCCCACAAAAGATCACTTCAAAACAGTTCACAGTTCACAATTGATTTGACACTGGCCCGATGGAGTTCCGAGCCTAGAGATATTGACCCCAAAGACTGGCGCCTCTTTCGGGTTTTTTTTTTTGGTATTGATCTGTTGTAAAGTACAAGTGGGTAGCCGGGACTCACTCTCAGACTTTGCGTCCAGATGCTCTTCTCTGAGAAGTGAGCCCAACTACCTACATAAAGGTTTACAAGGGATGCCAAAAGCTAAAAATCAAAAGCTCTTCATAAAGCTAAAAGGGGTTTCTCTCTCAAGCCATAATTGGCCAAAAATAAAGCAAGGCTTTTTTTTCAAAAAAACTCTCTCTCTAACTTCCTTGCGTAGAAAATCCCACGCTGTCAAAAAGCACGTCCAGCGCCAAATCTGACCTGCTTTTTGTGTCGCAGACTACGCCGCTTTTTACGGGATGCCACGTCAGCAGTACGGCAATGCCACATCAACAGTATGGCAATTTCCTACAGTCAGCCAGCCACGTCAATATTTCCGATTTTCTGCAGACGGTGTGTGTGTGTATAGTGGGCAGCCACGTCACCAAGTTGTGACAAGGAGCGAGCTCGAATCTACAGTGCAACATGCACCTCAAAATGGCACGCCTTCTATCAGCACCACGGGAAAAAAATATGTCTTTCCATATGCCTTCGCCTGCACATGGCATCTCTTTCTCTGTCTCCCCCCTCTCTCTCCTCGAACTACTGATCTCGACACTAGGATTCCATTTTGTTTTGCATCAAATTTCAAAAATTCCCAAAGCTCACCCAATACTTGTCATAAATTCCCAAAATGCCGCCTTTCAAATTTTTTGCAATTCCCAAAATACCCTGGTTGTGAGATTAAATCTTCAAAGATGGGAAAAATTGTAGCTGTTCATAAGAAGACTGATTGTCTAGAAAAAAGATTGTATCTCTTTTGATTCCCTTTAAAACAAAGGGAGAAAAGATTTCGCTAAGATAGTACAAAATGAGTTAGCGATGGAGAGGTAAGAGGGGTTCTAGGCTTCGTTGTCTTTGGCTCTGTGTGAGCCTCATGGGCGGGGGCCCCGTTGGAGGCCATTGCAGGGGAGGGCGGCCTTGTCTTGATCTCTGTCGTCGACGGCGCCTACATCAAGTGTGTAGCGACGCTCCCGCATCAGGGCGGTACTCCGGGAGAGGATACTCCAGCTAGCAGCTCTGCTTCAAGTGCTATTCCCCTTGCATCCCCCTTCTTTCTCGAACCAAGGCTAGGCAGTGGCCTTTCCCTACTCCTACAGGGGTTAATGCACGCCATGTCGGGTGTGGCTCAAGGAGGTCAACTATCGTGGCTGTGTTGGCATTGCTGGGATGGCGGATCTAGTTGATTCAGGTCCGTGTAGTGCAAGAGAACACCCTTGCGAAGGGGCTTGGCTCCCCTTGAAAAGCCTGGATGGAGTTGGGGTCACCTAATTCATTGTCTATTTCCGGTGGTTGTTTCTCGATGCAGCATGGTGCGTTATATTCCTCGTCAGATCTGATTCTCTTCGGCTTTATGTTCGGGCTTGGCATGTCAGGCAATGGTTTCCCTTGACGTGCTAGCGGTCCGGCTGTTTGGCTTCATTTGGACACACCAATGGGCGATGGCACAGCCCTATGGTGTGGTGTGGTGTGGTGTGGTGGCATCCAAGGATCTCCTCATTTGTATGTTTTGGTTATGTTTTCTTGTGTATGGGTTGGAGGGGTCCTTGTAAAACCCTCCCCTCGGCTATAGTATTGGTTGTATTCGGGTTTGGGGGTTCCCTGTAGAACCCCTGGAACAGTTTAAGTATTGCTTGGAACATCTATTAGTTTCTTCTAGTGATAACTTCACAGGTAAGCAAAAGCAAAAGGTATTCACCTTTTTTTCTCTCGACACAAAGAGTATGTCTTTTGATTCCTTTTAAAACAAATGAAGCAAAAGAAAAAAGTATTCACTTTAAAACAAATGGAAAAAAGATTGTATCAACATACTCACTTTAAAACAAATGGAAAAAAGATTGTATCAACATGCTGGCTCATCTTTGTTTATTTGGTAGAATCTCAAAAGATACCCTCGAGATCTTTTGCACTGCTGAGGCCAGGCGCTACCGGCTAAAGACTTCCTATGCACGGATTCGACCCCGACGACGTCGAAGCTGTCGAGCTGTGTGACGCTGGCGATAGACTTCGGAAGCATTGTTAGCCCCCGGCATCCACCGAGGTCGAGGCGTGTGAGGCTTCTGAGACTGCTGATAGACTCCGGAAGCACCGTTAGCCCCGGCACCCACCGAGGTCGAGGCGTGTGAGGCTTCTCAGGCTGACGATAGACTCCGGAAGCACCGTTAGCCCCCCGCACCCACGGAGATTGAGGAGTGTGAGGCTTCCGAGGCTGCCGATAGACTCCGGAAGCACCGTTAGCCCCCGGCACCAACCGAGGTCGAGCCGTGTGAGGCTCGACCTCGGTGCCGTGTGAGGCTTCTCGGGCCGCCGATAGACTCCGGAGGCACCGTTAGCCCCTCACACCGACCGAGGTCGAGGAGTGTGAGGCTTCTAAGGCTGCCGACAGATTCCGGAAGCACCGTTAGGCCCCCGTACCAACCGAGGTCAAGGCGTGTGGGGCTTCTGAGACTGCTGATAGACTCCAGAAGCACCATAAGCCTCCCACACCCACCGAGCTCGAGGAGTGTGACGCTTCTAAGGCTTCCGATGGACTCCGGAAGCACCGTTAGCCCCCCGCACCAACCGAGACCGAGGAGTGTGAGGCTTCTCAGGCTGCCAATAGACTCCGGAAGCACCGTTAGCCCCCAACACCCATGGAGGTCGAGGAGTGTGAGGCTTCTCAAGCTGCCGATAGACTCCGGAAGCACCGTTAGCCCCCGGCACCCACGGAGGTCGAGACGTGTGAGGCTTCTAAGGCTGCCGATAGACTCCGGAAGCACCAATAGCCCCTCGCATCCACCGAGGTCAAAGCGTGTGAGGCTTCTCAAGCTGCCGATAGGCTCCGGAAGCACCGTTAGCCCCTCACACCAAACGAGGTCAAGCCGTGTGAGGCTTCTCAGGCTGCCAATAGACTCCGGAAGCACCATTAGCCCCCGGCACCCACCAAGGTCGAGGAATGTGAGGCTTCTCACGTTGCCAATAGACTCCGGAAGAACCGTTAGCCCCTAGCACCCCCCGTGGTCGAGGCGTGTGAGGCTTCTCAGGCTGCCGATAGACTCCGGAAGCACCGTTAACCCCCGGCACCCACGGAGGTCGAGGAGTGTGAGGCTTCTGAGGCTGTCGATGGACTTCGGAAGCACCGTTTAGCCCCCCGCTCCAACGGAGGTCGAGGAGTGTGAGGCTTCTCAGGGTGCCGGTAGACTCCGGAAGCACCGTTAGCCCCTCGCACCGAAGGAGGTCGAGGCGTGTGAGGCTTTTGAGGCTTCCATAGACTCCGGAAGCATCGTTAGCCCCTCACACGTATTGAGGTCAAGGAGTGTGAGGCTTCTAAGGCTACCGATAGACTCCGGAAGCACTGTTAGCCCCTTGCACCCACGGAGGTCGAGGAGTGTGAGGCTTCTCAAGCTGCAGATAGACTCCAGAAGCACCGTTAGCCCCCGGCACCCGTTGAGGTCGAGGAGTGTGAGGCTTCTGAGGCTGCCGATAGGCTCCGGAAGCACCGTTAGCCCCCGGCACCCATTGAGGTCGAGGAGTGTGAGGCTTCTGAGGCTGCCGATAGGCTCCAGAAGCACCGTTAACCCCCGACACCCATGGAGGTCGAGGCGTGTGAGGCTTCTCAGGTTGCCAATAGACTCCAGAAGCATCGTTAGCCCCTCGCACCCATTGAGGTCGAGGAGTGTGAGGCTTCTGAGGCTGCCGATAGACTCCGGAAGCATCGTTATCCCCTCGCACGTATTGAGGTGGAGGCGTGTGAGGCTGCTGAGGCTACCGATACACTCCGGAAGCATCATTAGCCCCTCGCACCCAGCGAGGTCAAGGCGTGTGAGGCTTGTGAGACAGCCAATACCGTTTGGTATACTCTTTAGGTGTCCACGATTAGACAAATCCAACTTCTCTAAGTTTTTGCAAGAGACACCGAAATCAGGAAGTTCTTTGCGAATAAATTTGCAACCAATGAGTATCAGTTCCCACAAATTCTGCAAAGCAACCAATTGCAAACAAAATAAGCTTTCTGCTATATTATATGTGCGGCAAAGCTATCATTCAACGATCCCACAAGAAACCTCTCAGCAAACGAGTACGAGAAAGGCACATGCTTTGCTATTACCTCAAACCTGTGACCACCTGGAGAAAGGCTCGATATCTGACTCCAGCTCAAGTCCAAGACAACAACCTTACTGAGTGTAAGCTGAGAAGGAAGAAACTCAAGGGGACACCTGTGCCACTGAAACCATCTGAGCTCCTTAGGAAACAAGCTGAAATTCCCTGTGATGTGGCCATTCCCAGATAGCACTAGAAACCGTAGAAAATCCATGCCAGCAAAAGACTTTACACCCCATTCCTCCCCTTCCTCCAAATTCAAAAGCTTTACCCCACGCACCAAACTTGTTCCCTACAGCACTTAGCAATATCAGTAATAACATGGCTGAATACTGCTTGTCACATGGAAAAACACACAGCTTGAGACCAAGTTTACCTTTTCATGTTGCAGAATAAGACGCACATCATCCTCATTCCACAAATGGCTACGTTTCCATATGTTCTTGTGGCTACGTTCCACTATTTCTCACCCCATATCCCGAAGAAGGTCGTGCATAGTAAGGTTTCTTTCTTCATCAATCTTGACCAGGCACTTAAGTCTAAGGATCTCAAGGTAGAGCATTGCTGCATCCAATTCACACCATAGTCCCTTAGCTCGATCCTCATGCTCTCCAAGCATGAAGCACACGATATCAAGGAACATTAACCTCTCTTCTTCACTGCCCAACCCATCGAAGCTGATTCTCAAAATTGCCATCATTTCCCTCTGTGCGGATGTGAGGGTGTGCCGATGGCCTTCGAGGACCTTCACTGTTGCCACCCAAAAAACCATGTCCTTACCATAAAGGTGCGCACCAAGAGTCTCCAAAGCCAGAGGAAGGCCCTTGCATGCATCAACCACCTTCCCTGCCAATGCCTTGAAATCCTCAGAGGGTTCTTCTTGGCGAAGAAAAGCATGCCAGTTGAATAGCAGATGCGAGTGTGACTCGTTGAGCCCCTGCATGAAGTGACTATGGTGGGCCTTTGCCCAGATGACAATTTGTTCATCTCGTGTTGTGATCACAATTTGGCTACCATCCTTTGAATCAAAGGGTGTTAAGAGCGCCTCAAGCTGCTCCCGGTCATCAACATCGTCGAGAATTAGCAAGATCTTCAAGTTAAAAAGGCGTTCTCTCAAAATTTGCTTCCCATGTGAAGTATTGGAAACAGGGATTGTCTCTTTGCTCTTTAGCAGGGCACCAAGCATACGCTCTTGCACAATTCGAAGCCCATAGGTTCTAGCTTCTGACCTCCCGCCCTCTATGAAGTAAAAACGATCAAATTCCCTGTAAATGGCATTGTAAATGGATTTGGCCAAGGTGGTCTTCCCCATTCCTCCCATGCCATAGATACCCAATTTGTGAAACCCCTTTTGTGCCTTGTCGATTTGCATGAGATCCAACGCCAACTGTAGCTTTTCATTCACTCCCACAGGGTACTTGGCTATGTCCAAAATAGTTCTGTTTAATACATTAAGCACCTCAGAAACAATGAGCTTTACAAGGCGTGCTTCAAACCTGTCAAATCAAACTAGTAGATCAGTACAATACTCGCCCATTGCCTACAGAGAGAGAGAGAGGGAGAGGGAGAGAGGGGTGGGGTGGTGGGGGGGGGTGGGGGGGGTGGGGGGTGTTTCAGAATTGCTTACCCTTGAGCAGTATCCTGAAGTGTCCAGCCATGGACCATGGATGCTTCTTTCAGAGCATTCATCCAATTCTGGATTGCCTGCGAGTCGTTTCGCCTGGCAAGTTGAAGAAAAGCTGAAGAGTAGCAGCTCTTGGAAGATGCACAGCCGATATGGCGAAGGTCACTGGGGAAAACATTGAAGAAGACGGGCAAGAAGAGATGGCTCCGTCCACTGGAGCGACCCTCAAGGATGTTGACAAGCTCCCTCAAGCACCAGGAAGAGGCGGCATAGCCCGGAGAGAATATTGCGATGTGTACTTTGCTGTGGTGAATTGCATGCTCGATGGCATCCTCCACTCCTTTGTCGACTACAAGAGCATCCATAGAGAAGGAGAGAGGGGGGGGGGGGGGGGGGGGGCGGGTTTGTGTTTTAGAATCGCTTACCCTTGAGCAGTATCCCAGTCATGGACCATGGATGCTTCTTTCAGAGCATTCATCCAATTTTGGACTGCCTGAGAGTCGTTTCGCCTGGCAAGTTGAAGAAAAGCTGAAGAGTAGCAGCTCTTGGAAGATACAGAGCCGATATGGCGAAGGTCACTGGGGCAAACATTGAAGAAGACAGGCAAGAAGAGTTGGCTCCGTCCACTGGAGCGACACTCAAGGATGTTGACAAGCTCCCTCAAGCACCAGGAAGAGGCGGCATAGCCCGGAGAGAATATTGCGATGTGTACTTTGCTGTGGTGAATTGCATGCTCGATGGCATCCTCCACTGCTTTGTCGACTACAAGAGCATCCATAGAGAGGGAGGGGGAGGGGGGGGGGGGGTGTGTTTCAGAATCGCTTACCCTTGAGCAGTATCCAGCCATGGACCATGGATGATTCTTTCAGAGCATTCATCCAATTTTGGATTGCCTGCGAGTCGTTTCGACTGGCAAGTTGAAGAAAACCTGAAGAGTAGCAGCTCTTGGAAGATGCAGAGCCAGGAAGAGGCGGCATAGCCCGGAGAGAATATTGCGATGTGTACTTTGCTGTGGTGAATTGCATGCTCGATGGCATCCCAATTCTCTTCCCCACTATGGATACTCTTGTAGTCGACAAAGGAGTGGAGGATGCCCGCAGCCTCAAAGGATGCAGAGAGGTGGTCCACGAAGCTCTTCTTCACATCGGGGCCCGGTGATTGAGAAAGACATCGTGGTTTCCCATGTGGTCTGCAAATTAGGTTACTTCCTCATCCCTGTTGCCATTACACAAGGTCTCAGAGCCATAAGGCTTGAGACCAGGAAATTGCAGATCATATCTGAAAGCGTCCGTGCACGTTGATAGTTCTAGCACATCTGTGCGTGTGGGTGAGAGTGTGAGAAGAAGCCAAGAGACATTAAAGATCTATCCGACGGAACTCAAGACTTGTTATTGATTATTCAAGAGGGATCGATGGCCCAAACGATGCCAGCTAGGCTAGGAGTGAAAGAGTCACTTCATGAGTTGGCAACAAGTTGGCAATGTGTTGCGAGTTTTTTAGTTCCCACTTAAAAAAATTGTGTACTTGTTGCGCACAGGTTGCGTGCCCGCTCCAGGCCTTGGGGTTGGAGCGCCCTCGCAATTGCAAAAAACGATTATGCTTATATAAGCCTGATAATGGAGGAAAAGAAACGCGTGGGGACACAACGACCCACAATCAAATGGCACCGCTTTCTCTATTCGCGGCAAACTCCCCCCTCCCTTGCCACCTCCTCTCTTCTGAAGCCCTGCACGGGAAAATTCATCGGCTGCAACTAAATCGTAGGTTTGTTTCTTATAAATTTTTGCTATACAACTCACATATGCCGTTTTGTGAGCCTCCTCAATTGGGAGTCTTCTTTTTTGTGGCATTTACTGACTGCAGCAAAGCATAATTTTTTTGTTTTCGGTGCATCGTCTGAGTGGCAAAGACTTCAGTTTTGGCTACCACTGTCATGTTAATAGTGTTAGCTCAGTTGGTAGAGTCATAGCCTATGTGTCTAAGGTCCCCTTAGCTGCCTGAAGACATGTTCTAAGTCCTTAGGAATTGTTCCCATATGCCTCCACTTGGGTTGGGTGTGTGCATGTGATGGGATAAATCTCTCCCTACATGTGAGGCCATTGTATTCAGGGTGTCTGTGTTTCAAAGTTCTTATACTCTCTATAAAAAATTTTAAAAAAATAGTACTAGCTAAATCACAGCCATGCCTGACTGCTGATAAAAATGTGCCTACATTTGCAATTGACATTTTTTCATGTGTTGTCGGTCGTGCAACACTACTACAAGTTGCCAAAGAATAGTTAGTGAATGTAGCAAAGTATAAGGTAATATTGTTGGATGCATTGTGCTAGTCAGATGGACATCGCGTGAGATTTTGCTTGCAGCTTTGGTCTTACCGGGCACATCACAAAAAAAGTGTTGCTTATATTGCAATTGACATGTTCTCAGTGATATCCATGCGTCGTTTGCCATGCAGCACTATTGAAAGTTGCCAAAGCTATACTATTGTCTCATGATTTACATGTTCTGTTGTGGCTTAAATGTTCCTCTCACGATGATGTTTGCTCAAGAATTTAACCGTCTTTTGTGCTTGATACGAGCTTCTACAATGTCGAAATTGATCTGGAGCACTTGTGTGTGTGTGTGCGTGTGTGTGTGTGTGTGTGTGTGTGTGTGTGTGTGTGTGTGTGTGTGTGTGTGTGTGTGTGTGTGTGTGTGGGACATGGACTCGTAGGGCTGGGACTTAAACAATGATTGCTCCCAATTTGGTGATGATAGTTACCTCAAGGCTCACGTTGTCGGCGTCCTTTGCGAGCCAGTCCCCCAAGGCCCCCACAACATGACACATCCGGCAATAAATGAGGGGCACTGAGGAGATCGACGCTCGGGACGAGCGAGCAGAATGTCAAGGTGGGCGACACAAAGAACGAGGTTGTACAAAGGCTCCCCCACCGCCAGCAACCCGGGTTTTGAACCCATAACCTCAAGCCTCATATATCAATTCATGTGGGCTAACCACTCTTCACACACACATCGTGGTTGTACAAAGGCTCCCCCACCGCTCGCAACCTAGGTTTTGAACCCTTAACCTCAAGCCTCATATATCAATTCATGTGGGCTAACCACTCTTCACACACACATCGTGTACCCCAATCTATCTTTATAATCTTGTACTGTGAGCAAACATGCTCTGGCCAAGTTTTTGGTGTACAAGTTTAGTTTTAGTTAAATGTGTGGTGTTATTTAGTGTCGAGGGGGTGTTGAGGCGGTCCCTAAGGGTTGCAATCCCCTATCCCTTGGGACCTCAGGCCTCCATCACAATGTGAAAAATCTTAAAAGACAAGGTGAAAGGTGAAAGTTCACAATGGTCTACATCTAGGGTAGAAGAGCCATATTGAGGGCGCCCAAATTAGAGTTGTGGTTTAACACCTTAGAGTAGTGGTTGAACACCATAGAGCTCTCCCTTCCCTTGGCCATGAGGCCTCCATCACAATGAGAAAAATCTTAAAAGACAAGGTGAAAGGTGAAAGTTCACAATGGCCTACATCTAGGGTAGAGGAGCCATGTTAGGGGCACCCAAATTGGAATTGTGGCTTAACACCTTAGAGAAGTTTCATACGAGCATAGTTCAATTGTTGCCTGCGAATGTCAACAAACATTGCTTGCAAGACCCCACTCTGCCAATTTTGACAGTGTGCAAACCCCGTCTTTAACCCTCAGCTCCTAGAACATTGAGAATTTTGTGTGCAAATCAGCCATTAAATAGAACGCGCCAAAACTGATGATGAGAAGTTGGGGTTTAGCTCCAGCTTGTGTAAATGTGCCCTCAGATGTGGTGTAGATTGAAATGTAGCTATACATGCAAGAGCGCCTTATGTCATGTACATGTGGCAAAGAGCTGGTGACTTGGCATCATCATATGGTTGGTTTAATTATGGTTTTTTTAAATTGCTTTGTACAAATCTTAGGGTGAGTGTGAGGATAGACCCTACCCCTTGGCACGTGCCTAGTAACAACCAGAGAGTGGTTTGTAACTAACGAGTTTAGATGTACCACTTCACCTATTTTGGAATGGCAGTTATAGATAGGTGAGTGGGATAAGTGACCAATAGTGCTTCACTTTGCAATTTGTGCGGGTAATGCTCATTGTCTTACCTTTGTCCCGTCCCCTGCACTTGCATAACACTCCCATTCTCATAGCATGTTTCATAGGTAGAGCCACAAAAGAAGAAGATCTAAGCTTGCTCATGCAATGGAGAATGCGCACCATGGACTTCGACGTGTTTCAAGTTTCCCCTTGCTCTTCACGTTCAGTGGGCGCAAGGTGGAGATCCCCTCTCTCGACACCTCCATGACTCTCTTCTTCTTTCGCTCTCACTCTCCCTCAGTGGTACCAAGCTCACATGCGATTAAGATAATGTGTGTGTGTGTGTGTGTGTGTGTGTGTGTGTGTGTGTGTGTGTGTTTTTAAGTATGAAAATCCCCTCATAATTGAACCATACTTAGACAATTGTATTAAATAATATATTAAATAACAATATTTTAAAACCAAATATCATCAACCTCAATTATCATTTCATATACACCAATACAACATTCTATATCTAATGGATAATACAGTCATTTAGATCAAAAATTTGATCTTTGATCACTACAATATAGTATCTTAGTGTTGTATCTCTATGTGCCGACACTTTGGGATGAGCTTCCACTACATCTACATGGAGAAGGATCCAGGTGGTACATTGGACAATCTTCTGTTACTGCTACAGCTTTTGTTGTAATCCCAAGGAAATAATCTCTTACCTGTCACCATCCAAGAAACACAAGCATGTCAGAACTAGCATTAATTGGGAAGACAGGTGTCAACGACTCCCTCCCCTTGTTATTGGTGTCAAAAATTACAACAATAACTAACATAATAACATAGATCAAATATTAAGTTTAAGCAATGAGCTATTTATTTATGATAATGTTTACATCATTTAATTCCAGAAAAAATCGGACAACATCTCCTTTGTAATTTGAATCAATTTTCAAAAGTCCAATCCAATGCCATCTCATTCGAGACCCTCACGTGAGGATTAAGGCTCTATTTTTTAAAAAAAATTCTTGGAATATGTTCAAAGCAAAATCTTAACACTAACTTCAAAAATTATGCATCTATTCAACAAAGAGAAAAGTGTTGAAAAGCAGTTCCCAGTATTAAATTTACTAAAGTGAATATACTCAGCTACATCCATACAGCTATAGTCATACATATACCACCATAAATGTGAAAAAGGCTAGCATCACCTGCAAAAAAAAAAAAAAAAAACCATGTAGTAATACGAAGTTTGAACTAGGCAGTAACATCTTGCTCAAGACTTAACCAAATGACTAACTTAGTTAGCAAATAGGGCAGATACCAGTGCCAATGGATCCCAAAATCAGGTCTACCAAAACCATGCTGTGAGGCAGCTATATTATACTGCTCAAGATTTTTCCTCCCTGAAATCACTATTGTGATTAGCAACGCAAGCTATGACGTAAGGATTGATCAGATCCTTCAAAGGCCAAGAAGGTTATGTTCCAGAAACATAGTAAAAACATTTCATAACACGAAATGCTAAACCACTAGCAGCTAGAAATCCAGCAAGTTGATAGTATGCCAAGTAGAAAGCCCCACATAACAATGGCAAGCATTTAGTAAAGAAATTCTTATTTTTGCAAAAAAAATTATCATTTCCCCAGCTTTTCACAGTGATATTTCAGTATTCCAAAGCATGTCAACTCACTGGAGCACCTCACATGAGGATTTTAGGCTTTAAACCCAGTTCGCAGAAGGATTCAAACAAAAAGACAAACAATTTTTCATCATAGAGCTAGTATATATCTGTATAACAGAATTTCTAAAAAACCAATATTCTGCTTTCCATTTACTGTTATTTCCGCACAGAGCTTCATTTAAGGTTTCATGCACTGTTATCTTTTATGAGATCTTCACCTAAGATTAATGGCATTATAAGCAGATCAGTTTGTACCTATGCATCCCCTTAATCCTTGGAAAGGTGTGTGTATAAAAACATGCTTAATTCTCATACCCATAAGTATGCAAAAACATATCAGAACAAGCGAAGTTTCCAGTATCAAATCCAAAAAATGATTTTGCAAATATATCAAAGCCAGTGAAGTTTTTGGTATCCCAGTACGACATGTCAGTTATCCCTTTTTAACATCAGCCTAAAAATCCCCCATCATAAGATTCCACAGTAATAGAGAGACATTTAAAAGTACTTTCATCTATAAAAAAACACGATATACTGAGTAGGTGCATAAGCACCTACCTACCTGTACTATTGTCGATTGGTGTCGCCAAGGTTCATAAGGGTTGATATCATTCCACTTGCTTGCACGTATGACGAAGCTAATGTGGGTGTGCACATCAAGCGACCAGTAACCTGTCCTAAACATGGTATCCATGGTCTTGTCTAGATCCTGCAATCATGCCTATGTGTGGAAGGAGGCAACTCTACAACATGCTTACCGGATAGGGAGTCTACGACATGTGTGTGTGTGTGTGTGTGTGTGTGTGAAGCTCAACCCTACAAAAGCATGTCGCTTGGGTGTGTGTGTGTGTGTGTGTGTCAACATACTTAGCATGGCATTAGGGCGTAGAGACTGTTCGTTGTACAAGTGAGCACCAGAAATACACCCTGCGTGTGCAAAGAGGTATTATGTGCAATCCCTCCATGTGTAGAGAAAAGGTCTACACACCACAATGTCCTTGTGTGTGTGTGTGTGTGTGCGCGCGCACGCGCACACGCCAGTTTGCTTGCAAGAAAGAACCGGACCTGGAAGGGCTAGTGGGTACGCAGAGAATTACAGTGAGTCCTTATAAAGGACCCTGATTTTAAAAATAGAGGGGTCGTCTTGAAGCGCATGTATACGCATTTATCAAGTCTACTACCTGCCCCATCTCCAGTTAAGCAAGCTTCTAAGTGTTCCATTTAGAGGTTCTAGGGTTTTTTAAACCAAGGTTTGTGTAAGAGAGAGCTAGATCTATCTGTACATGACATCGAAGGGATGGAGGAGGGACGATACATACCCGGAGAAGTGTGTATAGAGGCAAGTTCATGCCATCTTCAAGGATGTGTCGCAAATAGTTGCAGACTACACCCACAAAAAGGTTCATACGAGCTAGAGAAAGAGACAAAAAACACTAGCATTTTTTATGTTGGGGGAAATGGGATTTTTCTATCTTTTCAAATGTCTAACTGGCATTTAAGGGGTCATAAACTTACCCACACATGATTAGGTATGAAGAAGGCTCTTGGGACATCATTTAAAGCATGTATAGGTAGGGTGGGGTATGACATGTACCCAGCATCGAAATATCTGGCTAGATCCAATTTAAAGAGACACCACATTTTGTAAGTCACAAGCTACCAGTATGTCTCTGTGTGTTGATTTTTAGGTAGAAATGATCAAGCCATTGGGGACACAACTAAACTTTTAAAGACAGTATTATCATTGAGCAATTCTGCAAGATTACAACAAACAATCATTGAGCTTATGATACTAAGTATGAGCAGATGCTCGAGCCTGATTGCCAGTTTTTGTGACCTATAGCCAATGGAGGGTAAGATTAAACACTTTTATCTAGACAAGAATGTGTGTGTGGTCCCCTCAGTCGGACAGTGTGGCAAGGGTAGGGTCTACATGGTGAGAAACCAATCCTTTGTCAAGATGTTCATAATGAAAATACAAGATAGAGATTCCCGTTTAAGAGTGTGTGTGTGTGTGTGTGTGTGTGTGTGTGTGGCCCACCCCCATCCCTGAGGAGAGGAACCACTGTTTGTTAACCCGATAATGTGTGCATGTGTGTGTGTCATGGGTCATTATTTTCCAAACTAAACAAATTATGGATAGAGTATACCAATGCATTCAAGCTTTAACTATATCCAGCCAAGGTTTAACAAAGTTACTGCCGTTTAGATAGCGAGAGCAAGATCACCAAAGAGGGAAGCCGTCAGCCAAGGGTTAGCCAAAGAATTGTTAGCTAGATAAGTGTGTGTGTGTGTGTGTGTGTGTGTGTGTGTGTGTGAGAGAGAGAGAGAGAGAGAGAGAGAGAGCTTTGTGCTTATCTCTGTTGTGATATCCATCTTCCTAGGCAAGCATAAGAAGATTCTAAGTGTGCCTCCCATTTTGTGTGATCAATAAAGTTGTAAAGATTTGTGAAGATTTTTCCATATTTAAAAAAGTGTCATGGTATTCTAAGTCATCATCAATGAAGCAAAGTCAACAATAGGAACATGTCGTTAGATATTAATGCAATTTAGGAGTACAATAGAATAACCAGGAATCCTATGAGCTATTGCCACAAGGAAAAGACATGTATCTCAGAGAAAACAAGCATTCCACATTGTGTGTGTGTTTTTTACCAAAACATATATCAAAGTAGAGACCATTCCACAAAAAGCAGTAGCCACTTGAGAGGATGATCCATGTTAGAAGGTCATAACCGAACATATCAAAGCAAAGCTCAAACCCATAATAGAAACAGAGTAGACCAAATGAATGTCATTGTATACAATCAGAGATACTAGTAGCATTCTTAACCCTTTTTTTAGGATCTTTGGACCTCGGTAGAGGCAAGAAAGCTAGAGTTATGAACCAAGTCATTATCATATTTCAAGCTACTAATAATGTTAATACCATAACTAGTGAGAGAAACAAACACATGTGAATCATTTCTTCAAGTTCCATAGCACTAGTGTACACCACATCATGTATTTCCACAAATACCATGGAGACGAAGTTGTTCATGACCATCACACAACTCTTTTTTAAAGCCAACATAACTAGTAATGCAATGCTAAGTGAGGGAAATAAAGAACCCTTGAGAGGATTCTAGGAGGGAATGATCCTCTCAAGCAACCCCAATTTGTAGCACCCATAGGGGAGGCCAGTCAGCACATGAAAGGGGCGGGCATCCGAGCCAGTAGCAAGACCTATTTCACATGGGTACACAAAGCCTGAGCGGGAAGGAATAGTATCAACACAATACAGGGCGAGGGGAACCGAGTCGAGCCCATGGACAAATTAGGAGAGAGAATACATCTTGAAATTTATACAGAAAGTGAAGGGGTAGAGAGAGAGAGAGGCAGGCATCCGAGCCAGTAGTAGCAGGACCTACGTCACATGGGTACACAAAGCCTAAGCGGGAAGGAATAGTATCAACACAATACAGGGCAAGGGGAACCGAGTCGAGCCCGTGGACAAATTAGGAGAGAGAATACATCTTGAATTTGAGACAGAAAGTAAAGGGGTAGAGAGAGAGAGAGAGAGAGCAAAATTGCAGCAAAACCCAGATGGAACATGGGAAGGACTCGACATGGGGGGAATTTAAGAGCATTAAAACTCATCCAAGCTCCCACTCAACTCAACCAAGTCGAAGAGTCCACACGTTTTAATCACTCACTATATAGAATAACTATTAGCTCCATCATATCATGGCAGAGAAACAAGGAGAGGCACTTTCACAAATTGAGGGCAGTATATGGAACAGAGTTAAGGGAATAACCCACAAGATAATAAAACTATCACCTTCATTATGCCCATCATAAGCCAACAGACTTCTACACCCATGTTTAGCATAAGAGAGTGAACCATTAAACATGAAGACTCCACTAAGAAAATTATTCCATTAGTATTATTCAAAATGATGTGTCATCAAATATCTAATATCTAACCAACCCAAATGATTTTCTCATATTAAACTGATCACTTAATATGGGATAATAAACGGGAACAAGGGTTAGAATATAGACATGTGCTTACGGATCTATCTCAACACGGGGCCAATGGTAAAGGGGCCCAAATGAGAGATGGTCTGTCAAAGAGCAAGGTTAACTAATGAAGCTTAAAAGACCTTAGGGTTAGGTTCATTAAAGACCTCCAATGGTTAGTGTTAAAAGTCCTTTAACCTTAAGCAAGCTAGGGCTGTGCTTGAGGTGGGAACTCACCCTAAACTTAAGCAAGCTAGGGCTGTATTTGATGTGGGAACCCGACCTAAACTTAAGCAAGCTAAGGCTGTGCTTGAGGTGGGAACCCCACCTAAGGTGCATGTCATGCTTGATGACTAAGGTACTTGAGGTACTTGTCACATTTAATAAGGAAGTTGCTTGAGAAGCTTCCTATGCATGGGGGGTAGATGCTTGAGTCAAAAAGAGAACCTACTCACTTAATGAGGAAATTGCTTGAGAAACTTCCTATGCATAAAAATCTCAAAGTTAGGGAAATTCTAAAAGAGCACATGGGACACATGTCAGACTCTCACTAAGCTTAACCACATGGGAGCTTGAATGCTATTGGTTGGGCTAAAGAGGGGTCCAATGAGTTTCACTTCCACCTAACAAATATCTAGATATTTTCAAGCTCTCTCTCTCTAAGGGGTAAGGAGGACACTTGTCAAAAGAATACCCATATGCTTGACTGCATGCGGCATGTGATTGGCTAAGGGGAGAGGGGTCCAATGAGCTTGCAACATGAACAAATTTCACCCAAAGCAAGCTAGGGGGGTGCTAGGGGGGTATACACCATCACACACACTCATTTGCAAGACCATTCTCACTTGGTGAAAGTTGAGGAACACCACCTCCTTCTCCAAGCTTGTGAGAGTGAAAGCCTACACCAACACTCTTGGCTATGGAATGCAAATCCAACCAAGAGCCATGCTTCAATGCTTAAGCTTGCCATCTTCTCCATCTCCATTACCATGCTATTATGTATGCTAGCAAGAAGAGTAATGATAAGTGAGGAACTACTTCTTTCTCCTATGGAATGTTTCTTCTTCCTCTTCCCTATCCCCATTCCCCGCTAGCTCTCTCCACCTTCGAAGGTGTTTGAGGCCTTGGGACTGAGGCTTGGGATAGTTAATGCTTTCTATAATTTTATGTTATGCTTGTGATGCATGAAGCTTTCCATCTTCATTGCATCAGATAGGTCTCAAGGAACACAAAGATTGTATTGTACCAAGTCTCTCTTGATAGGAGAAACTATAATACAAATGCCTACAAGTTTATGTTATGATTGTGATGCATGAAGCTTTCCATCTTCATTGTATCACATAGGTCACAAGGAACACAAAGATTGTATTGTACCAAGTCTCTCTTGATGGGAGAAACTATAATACAAATGCCTATTGGAGGGGGGACCGGCTCCATATGAATCCGGTCCTCAACTATTGTCATGTTCTCTAAACTCTCTCTCTTGCAAAAGTATTGTTCATGCCAAGTTAACTAAGTTCCATGTTTATGTTTCTACCATCAATTAAGTTCACGCGCTATGCTCACAAAGTAATCTCTTAAAAATGCTTCACCTACTTTCCTAATTCCGCTACTCTCAAAGTTCATAGGCCATTTCCATTACATTGGTATCAGAGCATTAGGTTTCTCTTTTCTTGCTTAAGAAGAGAGGTCCTTAAGTAGCCTATTAATGGTTGATTTTGTTAATTATATTAGGGTAAGTGGGATTGAGATTTATTATCGGTTTTGTTGAGCCCACTATGTGGGATATGGTGCACACCTCGGGAGCTTTGGTCTTAATAATGGAGTCTTTTTAGACTTGCCTACGGCTTTACCATTATTGAGCCATAAGAAGTCCGAAAGGAGCTATCCCTCGGCAACTTCGATATGTTAGACTCACTCCACTACTCTCTATAATTAACCAATTCGAGCCGTGGGTGTAGATACTTAAGTGCCTATTTTCAAAGGCTAAAGGAGTAGCAACTAAGGTTTTGAATTGCCAAAGCATACACTAAGTAAACACATAAGATCAATTAACATGGCTGACAATAACCAAGAGAGTAGAATGAACATTGGCAACTTTGATTTTGCACATGAAGGTGATAATGATGATGGCCCCATGTTTGTTAATTATCTTGTTACTAGGCTGCAACAAGCTATGGGCAACCCCTCTTTGCAAGCCTAAGTTACTCAACAACTTCGTGCTTATGGGATTTTCTTTCCTCTCAAAGAGGAGAGAGAGCTTAGGAGGCCTCTTGGTGATAACCCCAAAAGAAGACTCTCTACCATACGAGAGGAGGAATCCAAATAACGAGAAAGTAATGAATCCCTAGGTTCCTCAAAAGGTGCGACTCCATGAAGATGGCAGTCTAGATGATCGCCAACTCCTCCCAAGAGGAAATGGTTAACCCATAGTCCTTCTCCTTGTCACTTTAAAAGGGAAGAGAGGAAACAAAGGAACAAAAGGGTAAGAAAGAGGTCACCCTCTTCTCCTTCTTCTTCACCTTCCTCCTCTACCGATGAAAGCTATGGCTATTCTCCTAGAGAATACAAGAGGGGAAGACATCGCAAATCTTACCCTGCATGGCGAAGGTCACAAAAGTTAAAGAAGTTCAAAGAGGGAGGAAAGAGTATCTCTTTTCTCACCTATGATGACACCTTCGGTGCTACCGACAAAGTATTGGCCTTCATCCAACAATTTGATGCGGCCTTTGGAGACGAGGGCTTCATGAAGTCCTCAAGCTACACCATGTAGCTATGCATTTCCAAAAATCGGTTCATCAATGGTGGGCTAGCCTTTGTGGCAACGGCAAAGCCCCAAAGACATGGAAAACTCTACGAGTTTCCATCATGAAGCAATTCCTTGCAAGTGATGCAAAGGACAAAGTGCTTACCAAATGGTGAAGTTTAAAGCTTCTCGCTCATGAGTCTATCCACAAATATGTGGACAAGTTTTTGCGAGATTGCCCAAAGAGATGGCCGAGTATGTCAACTCTCAACGGCCTAGTTCTATCACCAAAGTAATCCACCACACCATGGTTGCTTCGCACATGAATTTCCAACAAGGGGCTAGAAGGAATGTCAAGCCCATGGAAAATAAAGACGAAAATGATGCCAAGGAAACCAATGCCCAAAATTCTTACAAGGCTATTCCAATAACAACAACAATTGGTCCAAGGACAAGGGAGTTTACGAAGGTAAATATAAACTCTCTCCTAAAGAGCTAGAATCTTTTAGTAAGGACCAAAAATGTTTTAGGTGTGGGGAGCAAGGCCATGGTTATCGTCCTTGCCCCAAGAGAATTGCCCGCAATGAGACTCCTAGAGTCTCTATGTTTGAAGCTCCAAAAGAGGATGCTCATTGCCAAGGATTTCTCCTTACCTATGCTTGGGGGAAAGATGCAAGAGCATGATGCCTTTATTTTGTTTGACCCTAGTTCAACTCAACTTCATATCCATGGAGTTGACTGCTAAGCTAGGTATACAAGCCCACAAGATGGGAGATGCATTGAAAGCCAATGGAGCTATCAAGGGGCAAGACGTTTCAGTTACTTCTTTCATTGGAAAATTAAGCCTTCATGTCCAAAGCTATTTGGACAAAGAGGATTTCTTCATCTCCCCTCTCAAACATGAGAATGTTATCGTTGGGGCACCATGGTTTAAGAACATGGCTTCCAACATGAAGTTCCTTGAAAGTAGAATCTACTTCACTACAAGGAAAAGAGCATGTACATAGATGCTAATGAGTTGGGGAACACCATATCCCTGCAATAAAGGGAATCAAGAGGAATTAGAGTTGTCTAATTTCTAAAAGGATTCCAAGATGTTTCCATTGATGGCATCCCTAGCGAGCTATCTCTAAAATGAGGGATGATGGCTATGCAATTGAGCTCCTACAAAGAAGTTCACTGCCTAACAAGCCTCCTTATCGAGTTTCACAAGCTCAACAAGAGGAGATCATGAGGCAAGTGCATGAAGTGGTGAAAAAAAAAAGGGGGGGGGGGGGGGGGGGATGGTGAGGTCTATCTTCTCTCCATTTTGTTCACCATTGCTTTTAGTGCAAAAGAAAGACGACACATATCACATGTGTGTCGACTATAAGAGCAGTAAATAAGATCACTATCAAAAATAGATTTCCCGTGCTGTGGGTAGAAGATCTATTTGATAATTTACAAGTTTTGGCCTGACAAATTCTCCAGATGCATTCAAACTCATGATGGACAAAAACCTTCAGGCCATCCAAATTCTCTTGAAGAGTACAAGCGACATCTCCAAGTAACCTTCAAGTTGTGAGAGAGAACTAGCTTTTTATTAATCGAAAGAAAAGTGAATTTTTTTCTACAAGAGATTCAATATTTAGGTCACATTATCTCTAAAGATGGCACTCGTATGGATCCAACAAAGTTAGAGATAATAAAAGGATGGCCTAATCCAAGGAATCTACATGAGTTGCGAAGCTTCATAGGTATGTGTGCATACTATAGATGTTTCATAGAAAAAAATCTCGCTAATAGCAGGCCCATTACATGACTTAACAAAAAGAAACGTTAAGTATTCATGGACTGCAAAAGTGCAAGAAGCTTTTGAGAAGCTTAAGGAGAATCTTATCTCTCAACATGTGCTCACACTATTAGATCTCTCAAAGCCATTGAGGTCCAATGGGATGCTTGTGGTAATTGCCTTGGAGCTATTTTGCTGCAAGAAGGGCATGCCATAGCATATGAGAATCAAAGACTCAACTTCGATAAGTGATTATGGGGCAAATACGAAAAAGAGCTACTAGCTATTCTATATGCCATAAACACGTGGAACACTGTCTCTTGAGGACTCCATTCCTCCTACGAATGGATCACAAAGCCTCAAGAACTTCATGACGCAAACCAAGCTCACCGACAAACAAATGAGGTGAGAAAGTTTCCTTTTGCAATTTAAATTTCATATTGCTCACATTGTTGGCAAGCACAATCAAGCGGTCAATGCACTTTCACAATGACCAAGGGTAAATGTGGTGTTTATAGAAACTCACAATGATCTATCTTTTATGATAGATGAGTATGCTATTGACCAAGACTTTAAGTATGTAATTACAGCCTTTGCAATAGGGCAGAAAAGAGAACCATTCACCTTGAAGGATGGTTACGTTCCAAACGGCAATAGGCTATGTGTTAATCACCCATACAATACGAAAGTCATGTATGAATCCCATACTTCTCCTTATGCGGGGCAAAGAGGGATTCCATAGTGTATTCTTCGAGGAGTAGAAATGTATTTTTGTTGGTCTACCATGAAAAGTAAACATACAAGAGTATGTTTCAAAATGCGTGGTATGCCAAAAGTTGAAAATTGATCGAGGGGAAGCAACTTGGATTGTTTCAGTTGACAGGCTTAACAAGAAAACACACTCTATGCTTGTCAAAAAGACTATTAAGGCATATCAAATGGCAGCCCTCTTCAGATCTCAAATTTTCAAGAATCATGGATTTCCAACATCTATAGTGTTGGACAAAGATCCTAGAATGACCAATAATTTCTAGAAGGGTCTCTTTTGGAATCTACAAAGTAGATTAAATTTCTCTTTCGGCCTATCATCCACAAACGGATGACCAAAGTGAAATAACTAATCTAATGATCCTTGAATCTACTAAAAGCCTATGTCATGGAAATAGATCAATGTTCTCAATGATAGAAGTACCTCTTATAGAGTATGCGTACAATGACATTGTACACACTTCTATGGGGAAAGCACCTTTCGAGGTTAAAGAGGGAAGATCCAAAAGTCCCTTACTACTTCAATTACAGGGGAAGATCTTTGCTGCTGATGAATATAACTGGAACCTACAAGAATCTTTTCCAAAGATTAAAGGGGTTATATCCATCTCACAGGAAAGGCAAAAAGGGATGCTGCTAATAAGCACAAAAGAGCCTTAGTCTTTAAGGAAAATGACTGGGTCTTGCTAAAGTTTCTCAAGGCTCATCTGAGGCATACTACGGGCAAGAGTCCTACGGACCACCAAGAGTATGATGCTAAACTAGCACAAAGATACTATGGTCCTTAAAATTCTTAAGCCAGTCAATGATATGGCTTATCAATTGAAGTTGCCCAACCATTGGCTCATGCACCATGTTTTCCATGAGAACCTACATAAACCTTACAAAGGAGCACCATCAAAAGAAAAAATAGTTGTTGCAGACCCTCCAAAAATCAAAGATCAAGAAGAAGTACTTCAACCTGAGTCCATCCTATGACATGAAGACAAGGTATTAAGAAATGGTAAGATTATCTGATGATATCTTATTAAGTTTAAGAATTATTCTTTTAAAGATGCTAGATGGATGCAAAGAACCTAGCTTAAGGATAATATGAACCTTGTCAATGCTTACGATGTTGCACTAGAGTAAGCATATGAAAATGCATTTTAAATGAAAAATGTTTTTGTCTTATAAGACTAGTTCTCTCTTTATTGTGCACAAATTTAAGTAGTATGCATACTAAGAATCATGTTTGGGATGACGACGTCTCTCACACACCATGTAGAATTTGTCACTCTACTTGGGAGGATGAAATGGACTAAAGAGCAGACATGCTTGCGGCAGCTATGTCTCCCAAGCACCAAATGGATTAGTCATCCATCTTGGAATGATGTCGTAGGGTAAAAAGGGATCCTCTATCCACTAAGACAAATTGACTAATGACTATGACTTTATCTCTTTTACCTCATAGTCGAGGACGACTATGATTTCAAGAGAGAGGTAATGCCATCAAATATCTAATATCTAACCAACCCAAATGATTTTCTCATATTAAACTGATAATAAACGGGAACAAGGGTTAGAATATAGACATGTGCTTACGGATCTATCTCAACACGGGGCCAATGGTAAAGGGGCCCAAATGAGAGATGGTCTGTCAAAGAGCAAGGTTAAATAATGAAGCTTAAAAGACCTTAGGGTTAGCTTCATTAAAGACCTCCAATGGTTAGTGTTAAAAGTCCTTTGACCTTAAGCAAGCTAGGGCTGTGCTTGAGGTGGGAACTCGACCTAAACTTAAGCAAGCTAGGGCTGTGCTTCATGTGGGAACCCGACCTAAACTTAAGCAAGCTAAGGCTGTGCTTGAGGTGGGAACCCCACCTAAGGTGCTTGTCATGCTTGATGACTAAGGTACTTGAGGTACTTGTCACATTTAATAAGGAAGTTGCTTGAGAAGCTTCCTATGCATGGGGGGTAAGATGCTTGAGTCAAAAAGAGAACCTACTCACTTAATGAGGAAATTGCTTGAGAAACTTCCTATGCATAAAAATCTCAAAGTTAGGGAAATTCTAAAAGAGCACATGGGACACATGTCAGACTCTCACTAAGCTTAACCACATGGGAGCTTGAATGCTATTGGTTGGGCTAAAGAGGGGTCCAATGAGCTTTCACTTCCACCTAACAAATATCTAGATATTTTCAAGCTCTCTCTCTCTAAGGGGTAAGGAGGACACTTGTCAAAAGAATACCCATATGCTTGACTGCATGCGGCATGTGATTGGCTAAGGAGAGAGGGGTCCAATGAGCTTGTAATATGAACAAATTTCGCCCAAAGCAAGCTAGGGGGTGCTAGGGGGGTATACACCATCACACACACTCATTTGCAAGACCATTCTCACTTGGTGAAAGTTGAGGAACACCACCTCCTTCTCCAAGCTTGTGAGAGTGAAAGCCTACACCAACACTCTTGGCTATGGAATGCAAATCCAACCAAGAGCCATGCTTCAATGCTTAAGCTTGCCATCTTCTCCATCTCCATTACCATGCTATTATGTATGCTAGCAAGAAGAGTAATGATAAGTGAGGAACTACTTCTTTCTCCTATGGAATGTTTCTTCTTCCTCTTCCCTATCCCCATTCCCCGCTAGCTCTCTCCACCTTCGAAGGTGTTTGAGGCCTTGGGACTGAGGCTTGGGATAGTTAATGCTTTCTATAATTTTATGTTATGCTTGTGATGCATGAAGCTTTCCATCTTCATTGCATCAGATAGGTCTCAAGGAACACAAAGATTGTATTGTACCAAGTCTCTCTTGATAGGAGAAACTATAATACAAATGCCTACAAGTTTATGTTATGATTGTGATGCATGAAGCTTTCCATCTTCATTGCATCACATAGGTCACAAGGAACACAAAGATTGTATTGTACCAAGTCTCTCTTGATGGGAGAAACTATAATACAAATGCCTACTGGAGGGGGGACCGGCTCCATATGAATCCGGTCCTCAACTATTGTCATGTTCTCTAAACTCTCTCTCTTGCAAAAGTATTGTTCATGCCAAGTTAACTAAGTTCCATGTTTATGTTTCTACCATCAATTAAGTTCACCCGCTATGCTCACAAAGTAATCTCTTAAAAGTGCTTCACCTACTTTCCTAATTCCGCTACTCTCAAAGTTCATAGGCCATTTCCATTACATGATGTCAATTGTAAATCAACAAAAGCTCCATGCTAGTGATGACTTATGGTAATCATCCTATAAAAAAAAACCCATCATATCTAATAAGTATAGCATAAGCAAGGGCAATAGCCAAAGCAAGGCAAACCTCCATAAGGTTATGTTACAAATTGTATATCCATCAGCTACATCGTACACAACATAGCCAGATTCTCCCATTGTGACAAAAGCAAGGTAAATATAGTAGGTAATTACTTATAGGACAATATAACCATTATCTCTATCAAGAATATTAAAAGGCAACTACAATAGCCAGATTCTCCCATTGTGACAAAAGCAAGGTAAATACCCTAGGTAGCTACTTATAGGACAATATAACCATTATCTCTAGCAAGCATATTAAAAGGCAACTACAATAGCCAAGAATAGCAAGCAGAAGTAGCTTCAAGTGTAATACTGGGATAAGGAAACTTAGCAGACTGTACCCAGATATAGCGCTCAAAGCCAAGTAAATTGATCAAGTGACTCGATTAGGAGGCGAAAAATCAAATGCTTTAAGATCAAAGGAACACGGGTCCTAAAATGATCACAGCATCAAAATTTCCCATCAACCTCAGGTAAAAAGTGTAAGGTAATCACCCACAAGACACTATAATTGTAAGGACATGGGTCCTACCGGCAAGGCCACCGGCACGGTCGAATAGTGTGTTCGCTAGGGGGAGGTATAAGATAGCACGGTTGGGTGGAGACTAGCACACGTATTACCACCGCTATTTCACTGATATCCGAGCTATTTTTGGGAAAAGGGAAAAGCGGGTTGCATGTGCATGCAATGCGCTGCTTCTCTCCGCGATCAGCAGACAACGACGTCTCTGCCGCGCAACAAAAAGTAGGCAGACATAGTTTTCTGTGTGCAGCGCACGAACGTAGAAAACGACAACCGAACGCGGCCACCCCATCTACGCCCTCGACGAAGGGCAACCAAGGAAAACTCGATCGACAACTCTACAACAACGAGGCTTCCATTGACGCCGTTGGCTGCACACATAGGAAGGCCCACTTAACCCTTGCATGAGGAGGGTTGAACCCACCCCATGAGGGTAAGAGGCCAACACTTTACCATCAAGATATTGACCCTTGTTACACAACAAGGAAAGGTAGCATACTTGGGTTGAAAAGAAAGTTAGAAGAAAAGGGAAAGCTTCAAACTTCAAGGAAGTAGTTTCACCCTTCCTTTTCACTTCTTGGAGGAAGGCAACTTTTCCTCCGAATTTCCCCCCCCCCCCCCTCAAGGAGGTAGCTTCAAAGTGAACAAAAGCCTTCACAAAAACAACGAGTTTTGTGAAGGATCAACAAAGGTGTTCTTACGATGAACGACACGTGAAGCGCTACAATTTCCACAAGGCAAGGTTCGCATGAAACGCAAATCACGGAGCATAAAAAACACAG
Organism: Adiantum capillus-veneris; assembly: GCF_014529385.1. NCBI lineage: Eukaryota > Viridiplantae > Streptophyta > Polypodiopsida > Polypodiales > Pteridaceae > Adiantum > Adiantum capillus-veneris. Next base: position 62,066,425 of record NC_140935.1, read on the forward strand.
ACTTCAATTTCATAAGGACAAGTTGACGTTTTTTTTTCTCTCTCTTTACATTAGTGTGCGTTTACCATGGCCAATGAGGATATCCTATCTACACACACTTTTGATTTTGAGCACGTAGATCAAAATCAGGGCACCATGGGGGCTGCTGACACTAATATGCATCATAGATTGAGACACACCACGGATATAAAGACGGCTGTGGAAACAAGTCTATCTCTTAAAAGCAAGGCCTATAAGTGGTGGATGACATTTCCAACAGATGCTCGTCCTCCGTCTTGGGCTGCGTTTCAAGCTTCTTTCTCCAAAGAGTTTTGGGACTCCAATGAAGAAGATAAGAATTGGTTAGCGTGGGATGCATGCCGCATGTCTGGCCTCTCTCTCTCACACAATACTTTTCAAAGTATCGGGAAATCATATTGAAACTAGAAGGTCTAGATGAATTCCAAAAGATACGGGGTTTTAATAGGGGTCTTGACAAAGACTATCGTCTTCATGTAAAAACGATAGTCTTTACACAGTACTTTTCAAAGTATCGGGAAATCATATTGAAACTAGAAGGTCTAGATGAATTCCAAAAGATACGGGGTTTTAATAGGGGTCTTGACAAAGACTATCGTCTTCATGTAAAGACCCAACATCCAAAAACTTTGGAAGAAGCCATCAGTCATGCCCAAAGATATGATGATGACCAAGAAAGGAAAGGAAATGTTCCCTGTTCTGAGAATAATTTTGCTAAGAGCATGTGGCTAAGAGTCAATGGCGAGGTAGATCTCCCACATGTTCCAAGAGGAATAAAAGACAATCTACCTCTCCACGCCCACAAGAGGCTAAGAAGCCTAAGCAATGACGAGATACTCCACGTGGGTCTCTCAGCACTGTTGATTTTGAGTGTGCAAAGAAACACAATTTGTGTTTTAGATGTCTTTTGGACCAACATAACAAGTCCTCTTTTGCAAGGCAAAGAAAAGGCCATGCACACGGTGCAATGCCTCACATTAGATTCATCTCCTAAATATTATGCTATAAAGGTTATTCATATGGAAGAAAAGCACAAGTGTCGTGTGCCTGCTTCAATGTGGCAGCCCGCCTTTGGTCCCCATGATTTGATTTGCATGCATGACACTATTAACGAACAACGTGTTTGTATATTAGTGGATGATGGTGCAACTCATAACTTCCTAAACTATAAGCTAATCAAGAAATTGAAGCTTACACAGACTCCCTGCTCCCACAAGTATGTGGTGGAGCAGATGTCTTGCAATGATAAAGAAGTATGGGACACGGTAGTTCAAGGGGTTGAGCTTATTGTTCAAAATCATACGATGACCCTTGACTTTCAAGTTATGAACATGGACCGAGCTGATGTAGTTTTAGGACGGGAATAGTTGCATGGTTTAGGAAACACACACTAGCTATGAACACAACTCCTTATCCTTTATGGCCAATGGTAAGCATGTGCTTTTGCTTGGTGAGAAAAATATACCATCTGCACCTCTTATATGTGCAACCGAGCTTTCTATTTTGCAAAAAGCATATTTAATAGATGAAGTCTTTTAGTGTTACTGCTTGTCTCCAAGTCTTGTGAATTCTCAAGAGAAAAGTGCGGTGAATTCTAGTAATGGTATGCAAAGTGCAATGAATTCTAATGATAAGCAAAGCGTTAACAAATCTAACGAGCAAAGTGCTCTCAATTTTGATTCTATAGAGCAACGTGCAACTGTTGTAAAACAGACATTACATGAATTACAAGATTCTCCATCCAAGTATAACTCTTGTTTACTTTCTCCTTTTGCAGGGCAAAAACCGACTCACTTACTCACGGAGTATAGTGATGTATTCTTGAGTGATTTACCGTCGGGTTTACCTCCTACAGGTGATGTGCATCATGGCATAGATGTCTTGCCAGGCACTAAACCGATAAGTAAACCTCCTTGTCGTATGAGTGCTAAAGAATCCAAGGAGGTTGAGAGTCATTTGGCTGACTACCTCGCCCGTGGTTTCATTAGACCTAGCACTTTGCCTTGGGCATCATCAATTCTATTGGTAAAAAAGAAAGATGGTATTATGCACATGTGCGTAGATTATCGTGGATTACATGTCATAACCATCAAGAACAAGTATCCTCTGCCTCGAGTGGATGAGTTGTTTGATCAACTCCATGGGGCAAGATACTATACAAAGATAGATCTCCGTTCAGGATACCACCAGGTGTGTATCCTTTTGCAAGATAGCTCCAAAACTGCCTTTAGAACACGATTCGGGCATTTTGAATTTTTGGTTATGCCTTTTGGTTTAACCAATGCTCTAGCTACATTTATGAGACTCATGGATAGTGTCTTACGTCCCTATCTTGGAAAAGTAGTTGTGGTTTTCCTTGATGACATTCTCATTTACAGTAAGAATGAAGATGAACACATAGAACACTTACGATTAGTGTTCGAACAGCTATGAGCTCATGTGATGTATGCCAAGCAAAGCAAGTGCGATTTCTTTACAACAGAGATATATTATCTCGGTCATGTGATCTCTTATTCTGGCATCAAAATGGACACTGACAAGGTCGCTACCATTCTTCGATGGCCACATCCCAACATGGTTGAGGAGATACAGATTTTCTTAGGCATGGCTGAATTTTATCGACAGTATGTCCGTGATTATGCCAAATTTTTGTTCCTATGATGGATCAACTTAAAGAAAAAGGTAAGACCTTTTCTTGGGAAGAAGCCCAAAAACGCAGTTTTGAACAGCTCAAGGTAGCTATACCCGCTGCTCCCATCCTAGCAATCGTTGACCCACTTAAGCCGTTTGTGGTAGAGACTGATGCTAGTGATAAAGAAAGTGGTGTGGTACTTCTCCATGAGGGAAGACATCCCTTTTATCTTACCATATTAAATGATCAGTTTAGTATGAGAAAAATCATTTGGGATAGTTAGAAATTAGATTTTATGACATTACCTCTCTCTTAAAATCATAGTCGTCCTCGACTATGAGGTAGAGAAGGTAAAGCCTAGTCATCAGTCCATGGTTTGCTAGTGGATAAAGGATCCCTTTGTACCCTATGACATCATTCCAGAATGGATGACTAATCCATTTGGTGCTTGAGAGACTCAGCTGCCGCAAGCATGTATTCTCTTTAGTCTATATCATACTTCCAAAGTAGAGTGACAAATTCTACTTGGTGTTTGGGAGACGTCGTCGCCACAAACATGATTCTAAGCATGCATACTTCTTAAATTTGTACACAAAGAAAGAGAGAAATTCTTATAAGACAATTTTTTATTATTAAAAAGGAATTTACATTTGCTTATGCTACTGTATCATTGTAAGCATTGACAAGGTTCATATTATCCTTAAGTTGTGTTCCTTGCATCCATCTAGCATCTTCAAAAGGATAATTCTTGAATTTAGTAAGATACCATCATATAATCTTTCCATGTCTTAGTACCTTGTCTTCATGTGGAAGGTTGGATTTGGGATGGAGCACCTCTTCTTGATCCTCAATCTCTAGAGGGTCCTCAATTATTGCTTCTCTCGATTCTCTCCTTTGTAAGGCTTAAGTAGGCTAGCATTGTGTATGAGCCAATGGTTGGGAAACTTTAATTGGTAAGCCATCTTGTTGATTGGCTTAAGAATTTGAAAAGGACCATAGTATATTTTTGCTAACTTAGCATAATACTTTTGGTGGCCCGTAGAATTCTTGCTCGTAGTTGGCCTCAGACGAGCCTTGGGAAACTTTAGCAAGACACAATCATTTTCCTTAAAGATTAAGGCTCTTCGGTGCTTGTTAGCAACAGCCTTTTGACTTTTTTGTGAGATGGATATAGCCTCTTTAATCTTTTGAAAAGATTGTTGTAGATCTTGGCTATACTCATCAGCAGGCAGCGAAGATCTTCCCATGTACTTTAAGTAGCAAGGAACTTTTAGATGTTCCCTCTATGACCTTGAAAGGTGCCTTTCCCATAGAAGTATGTACAATATTATTGTACACATATTCTACAAGGGGTAGGTACTTCTCCCATTGTGAGTGTTGATCTACTTCCATAACATAGGCTTTTAGTAGATCTAGAATCGCAAGGTTCGCTATTTCACTTTGGCCATCCGTTTGTGGGTGATAGGCCGAGGAGAAATTTAACTTTATGCCTAGGTTCTCAAATAGATCCTTCCAGAAGTTACTGGTTACTCTAGGATCTCTGTCTGACACTATGGATGTTGGCAAGCCATGGTACTTGAAAATCTAAGATATGAAGAGGGTTTCCATTTGATGTGCCTTAATAGCCTTCTTGACAGTTATAAAGTGTGCTTTTTTGCTAACTAATTTGCTAAACCTGTTGGCTATTGTCCATATTCCTGTATTCCCATTGATAGACTTGAGAAATCCAAAGATAAAATCCATGGATATGCTCTCCCATGGTGAATTAGCTATCAACAATGGCTAGAGCAATCCAGGTCACTTCCCTCTATCATATTTCGTCTTTTGGCATACCATACTTTTTGAAACATATTCTTGTACGTTTACTTTCATAGTAGGCCAATAAAAGTAGGTCTCAACTCCTCGAAGAGTAGGTTGAATCCCTCTATGCCTTGCATAGGGAGGGGCATGGGATTCATACATTACCTTCTCACGGATTGAATTAGTAATGCATAGCCTATTTCCGTAGAGAAGATAACCATCCTGCAACGTGAATGGTTCCTCTTCTTTACTAATGGAAGGGCTGAAATTACATCCTTGAAATTGGGATCATTAGCATACTCATCTATCATAGAAGATAGATCATTGTGAGTTGCTATTGACACCACATTTACTCTTGGTTGTCGTGATAGTGCCTCGACCACTTGATTGTTCTTACCGAAAATGTAAGCAATATGAAAATGAAATTGGGAAAGAAAATTTGCCCAGCTCATTTGTTTGTCAAAGATCTTGGTTTGCATCATGAAGTACTTGAGGCTTTGGTGATCCGTTCATAGGATGAATGGAGTCCCCAAAAGGTAGTGCTTCCATGAGTCTAGGGCATGTAAAACAGCTAATAGATCCTTTTTGTATATGTCCAACACTTGTTCATCGTCATTGAGTCTTCGACTTTCATATGCTATGGCATGCCCTTCTTGAAGCAAAACTGTTCACAAGCATCACATTGAACCTCAAATGGGTTTGAGAGATCCGACAATGTAAGCACAGGTTGAGAGATAAGCTTCTCTTTGAGCTTGTCAAAAGCATTTTTCTCTTTTGCATCTATGTATACCTACTAATGTTCTTTTTCTTTAAGTCATGTAATGGTCCTTCTACTAGCGAGAATTTCTCTATGAAATGTCTATAGTATGTACACATACCAATAAAGTGTCGTAGCTTGTGTAGATTCCTTGGATTAGGCCATCCTTTTATTACCTCTAGCTTTGATTGATCCATTCGGATTCCTTCTTGAGAGATAATGTGACCTAAGTATTGAATCTCTTCTAGCAAAAAATCACTTTTCTTTTGATTAATGAAAAGTTTATTCTCTCTTAGAACTTGAGAGATTACATGGAGATGTTGCTTATGCTCCTTGAGAGAATTGGAATAGATGATGATATCATCAAAGAATACTCCAATAAACTTGCGGTAGGGCCTAAAGATTTTCTCCACTAAGCGGTTGAATGTGGCCAGAGCATTTGTCAGGCCAAAAGGCATGACAAGATATTCATAAAGACCAAATGTCATGCGAAAAGCGATCTTTACGATATCTTCATTGACTACCCTTATCTAATGATAGCCACTTTCAAGGTCAATCCTATTAAAGTAGGTAGATCCTTGTAATTTATCCAGTAGATCTTCTACCCGTGGCACGAGAAATCTATTCATGATAGTGATTCTATTTAGTGTAAGTATGTGTACTTATCATGATGTGCTGTCTTTGTTTTGGACTAAGAGGACTGATGAAAAAAATTGGTGAAGAGATAGGACTCACCATACCTTTTTCTACTAGTCCATGGACTTGCCTCATGATCTCCTCTTGTTGAGCTTGTGAAACTCGATAAGGAGGCTTATTAGGAGGTGAGCTTTCTGGTAGAAGCTCTATTGCATGATCATCATCCCCTCGTTTTTAAAGGTAACTCTCTAGGGATATTCTCAATAAAATATCTTGGGATGTACTTAAGAAAGTAGAAAACTCTAATTCCTCTTGATTGCGACCATTTTTATCTAGTAAAACATTGAGATCATGTAGATATTCCTTGACCAAAATCATGTACACGAAAATTGAGCTTTTCATTGACTTATAAAAAACAGGCGTATTTACAAGGGGTACGGTGTTACCCGACTCATTAGAATCTATATACATATTCTTTTCCCTAAACTTGAGATATATTCTCCTTTTAGGGAACTTCATATTGGCAGCCATGTGATGGAACCATGGTGCCCCTAGGATAACATCCTCATGCTCGAGAGGGGAGATGAAAAAGTCCTCTTTGTCGATGTAGCTTTGGACATGAAGCATCAATTTCCCAATCAAGGGAGTAACGGATGCGTTTTTTCCCTTAAAAGCTCCAGCGACAGTCCGCAGGGTCTCCCATCTCAAAATCTTGTATGTCTAACTTGGTAGCCAACTCCGTTGATATAAAGTTGTGAGTTGAGCTAGTGTCGAGGAAAGGATAAATGCATCATTTTCTCTCACCTTTCCCCAAGCATAGGAAAAGGAAGATCCTCACAATGAGCATCTCCTTTTGGATTTTCAACCATAGAAGCTCTAGGTGGCTCATTGCGTGCATTTCTTTGGGGGCAAGTGTGATAGCCATGTCCTGAAGCACATGTTGTCTTTGCAAAAAAACTCTAGCCCTTTAGGGGAGAGTCTATTCTTACTTATGTAGACTCCTTTCTCCTCAGCTTTTTTGTTGTTGTTGCTACAGTTTCCCTTATAGGAGTTTTGAGCATTGTTCTTCTCTTTAGGCTCATTTTGGTCTTTAGTTTCCATGGTCTTAGAAATCCTCTTAGGCTCTTAGCCCCTTGTTTGAAATTGATTTGTGAAGCAAGAAAGGTATGATGTATGACCACAAAGATGGTCCTAGGCCTTTGAGAATTGACATATTCGGTCATGTCTTCAGATAAGCCAACACAAAACTGTTGTTTTTGTTCTCCAAAGATTATCTTTTTGTAAACAGTGGCTTTAAGATGCAAAATCCCAAAACTTGTCCACATATGTGTGGATAGACTTGTAAAGAGACAGCTTCAAACTTCGTCATTTGGTAAGAACTTTGTCTTTGACATCACTTGCAAGAAATTTATTCATTATGGAAGCTTTCCACGTCCTTGGAGCTTCACCATTAGCTCATAGACTAGTTGTTGGGGGTGCCATCATAGCATAGCTCCAATAAACAACAATAATTGTCAATTCGGAGGGATGAACAACCCGGCTAGGGCATGGAAACACTCACCAATTAGTGAGGTAATCATGACAACACGAATGGAAACTCTATGAAGTGGGCTTCTCGGCTTATGGAGGAGCTAAGCCACGATGTCTGGCAATCAAAATCAACCCAATCACACACAATAACAATTGCAAAGACACACATATCACTAATCATACCATGTAACACACTAATCAAAAGAGCACATACATAGATCCATTGAGCATCCACACTCCAATCAAACCTATAAGCACACACAAAGAATAGAGGAAAATCACACAAGATTAGAGCGGGATTAACCACTAATTAGTTACGATCTAGGTCATTAAATAATCATTAGCAATCATAAAATGTATGAGAGAGGATAGTGAAAGATAAATAATCATTGATTAGTGTTAATCAAGTCACATAAGCAAGGAGAAGCTCAAGGACTCCATAACCACACACCTCATGAGCTCTCACCAAAGAGCGGTCTCAACAATTGAGGTTGAGAACCCTATTTTCTTTTACACACTGCCTTATATACCTAGGGTAAAAATATGCAATGTCCGGGCACCCAAGGCCTTACAACTTATTGAATCTGCAACCTAGGAACAGTAGCTGACCTATTCTTTACAGCTCAAAACTCTCATTGAACCCATTATGAATATTACAATGGCTTCGAATAAATCAGGAATTTACAATACATGGCCATTTTAGAAAAATGTACAAGTGTGTAGCTCCAATCTTTACTGCTTCTTCGCATCTGTCTTCGATATGCCTTTGCAAGGCTTCCATCTTTAGCAACTTCTATTAACTGACATCGACTCAGTCAACATTCCCTCCTTCCAATTTTAGTGCTTGTCCTCGGGCACTGTGGAAAAGTGTCCGTGGAGTCTATGGAAGGTTTTTGATTGGTTGTTGATGGGCTGTATGGTTTCATGTGTCATTGAGTTTTTTGATGAGGTTCCATCTATTGTAGCATCGGTCCGAATAAGTTTCTGATGTGAGAGACGATATCGCATTTGCTCATTGTAGCATCATATGACGAGGCTTTGTTTATTTATTAAAAGTATGTAGAAGCAAAGTAGAATGATGAAGATCTAAATTAGGGTCCAATATCTGGATAACCAAAGGAAAAAAACCCAGTGGGAAAAAAGTGCCTTTGGGATATGTGCATTATTGGATTACTTATTAGCATGGAAAATATTATTAAAGTACTGAAGAGATTATTTGCCTGATGGATATGGAAATAAAAGGGTCGAAAATATGAGAGTATCATGATGGAACATTGGTTTTCTTACTATAGTCCACTCAAGGTGCATAGGTGGAAGCAAAAAAGAGTGTCTAATGCATATGTCCAATGATGGGACATCGTATATATGCATACACAAAAATGCATGGGAAACAATAAGTTGTGTATGAAAGATTTTTTAGTGGTTCTTCAATGAGAAGGTGTAGCTATAAAAGCCTATGATATGGCTTTACAAGCTGGCACCCCTTTAAGAAGGATTTTTGTTGTCGAGGATATGTGCTCTCATCTTACTATGCATTGTACGTGAGTGTTAGACTCTACGTCACTCCAACATGATTAAGTTAATAGACTTTGACTCTTGTGCTCATCTCAACCCATCCCAACATGAGCGACATGACTTAGATATGCTCAACTCTTTCAGCTTGAGCGTACGCCTAATAACTATGACTCTTAGCACATAGTTTAGTATGACTTGAAGCTTTGGCACTAACTCTTTGCTCATTTAGTGACTTAATAGCCCGACTTTGACTATGCCAAAGAGCGTTTTTTGCACCCTCGTGACTTGAATTTTCACATCCTTGAGCTTACTACAAACATTTCTTCAGGTAAAAGTAAGATTGAATCCTCAAAAAGAGGATTATTGAAGGACCAAGTTGGCATTGAAGGTTTCTTTTGCCAAACATGTTTCATCATCTTTGAATCTTCATTCGTGCTGGTTGGGATGTCCTTCTTTGATTGTGAAGACTCCATTGTCTATTTGATTCTCCAATTGCCTTTGAGGTTGTTGTAGGCCTCGATTGACTGTGTTCATTTGACTTTTGACTTGGAGCATTGGAAGACTTAGGAATCCAAATCTCTCCATTACCTTCATAGGTTCTTTGATTACTTTTTCTAGCTCGAGGTCTTGTCGAGCTTTTGAGATCTTCATGCAATTTTGGTGTAGTTACAACTGGTCTTTGGTTGATTGTCTGACAAATCTTTGTATAGCTTTGGTAAAATCCTTATCCACGAGGAAGATTCTTTGTGATCCATTTTTGTTATGTATCCTCTTGAGTGTTGTGGTAGATTTTAGCATTTGATGTCATTTTGTTTGTAGATGTGTTTCTTAGGCATCTTGGGATATTGTTGAGGTTGATACCTTGTGGACCTTCTTTCATGGGAGGGTCTTGATTTCACTTCTTATGCTCTAAATTGCAGTTTTGGTACCCATAGCTGTCTATTACCTCTATAGTACCCCTGTTCTTTTAAGCTCCATTATGATGTTATCCGTCCCATATGTTTATCTTTCTGTTTTGATCTGTTGTGTTCAATCCACACTAGATCATTGACTTTTACTAAACTGTTTGGAACAAACAGTTGCTTGACTATCTTTTGCTTTCTTGAGTACTTGGAATGATATACCTTTTATTTTCTGGGTGCCTCCTTAGAGGTTTCAGTTGGGTCAGCATTTGACTTGAAGTTTTGAAAACCTGACTTGCTACAAGAAGCTAATTTGTGAGGGTTTTTTTATTTTGAGGCATATGTTGTCACACCTTTTGGGTTCATCGATGGAAGGTACACCTTGGCTTTACTTATTTGTTTTGACCATTTTTTTCAATCAATGTTGACTCGGTTGGCTACAATGTTGCACCTTTTGCTTGCAATTGTTGAGCATTTTTTGCATGCATTTGAGTAACCTTTGATCTTAAAAGATCCACTGTACTTTCTGGAAGAATTTTTCTCTTCGTAGGAGAATTTGGTGTAGCATTTTAGACTTTAGCTTCCATCAATTTTGACCTATTTGTCACCTGTTCTGGCAGCTTGAGGCCTTGCACCATCTTCAGATAGCCTTTGACTTCAGTTTAGCATCCGTGGGGTTTGTACATGGTCATGGACTTTCTTATATTCATTTCCATCTGCATCTTGTTATGCATATGTGGGCATGGTCACATGAAATTGCTTGAACACTATAGGATTGCTCGACTTTTTACTTTGACTTGTGGAGATCAATTGAAACTTCTGTCCTTGATAATCTTCATATTGGAACTTGTTCGTAGATTCTGATGAAATTTGGGTCAACTGGTAGCTTCCAATAACTATATGATCTTTCAATGGTTTTTGATTTGAAGGGTCTGCTAGCTAGAAGTTCTAAGGCTTCTATCTAGTGTCGCATTTCTTGGTACATGAGCTGATTTTGATGAATTTACAACTCCCACCTTTCTAGGGTGATCACTATAACTTTGTTTATGAGCTAGGCTCAAAACTATTTTGCTCTGGTTTGATCTCACCTTTTGGGACAAGGAAGGTATATTGTGGACAGAATCGATGAAGTTTGGCATCTGTAAACCTTTTGTATAGTTTCCTATGTATCTCCGTGAAACATGACATATGACTCCCAAGTCAAGTTGTAGATAGCATTATCTTTTCCTTGATATAGTCTATCCCATGGGTCTCCTATAACACGAGCTTCTGTGATTTCAGGACCCAAGGCATCATAGATTTTAGACTCTTGTCTATATCTAAGACTGTTTTGGTCAAAGTATATGCTTGTTTGGTCACATCATTGAAGCTTGATCTCCGATATGGGAGAGTTGGACTATGAACATATTTTTGGGTTTACTAGGGTTATATCATTCAACTCTAAAGAGGATGGGCTATAATAGATTCTTTCCTCTAAAATGAACCATCCTTCTTGATTTATCACTGGGCACAATTCTAGGAGCTGATATGTAGGCTGTTCAAACACTGGTCGATCCTTTTTGTACAATTGTCCTTTTCTGTCTACATATTGTGCATATGAATTATGTATGCCATACAAATCTAACAACGTTCGCTTTAATGTGTTCCTTAGGCTCGTGAATGATTACGCACTAGCGACAGTGGATGCACAATCACTTGTAAATCTAACATCTTTTCAACCTTCAGTGATAACAAGACACTTTGACCAAATTCATGCAGGAATTTGTTGTTCAAAGGATCCATTGTAAGCTTTTCACTACCTGTGTATCTTCATGCAAATTCTGACTTTGTTGTGCATTTACTGGTGCTTCTAGTGGTAATTAATGCAGAATCATTTGTTTGCATCAAAGATGATGAGAAAGATGCACTTACATTGCAATCCGCATTTCTAGTTTGCTCCGCACTTGTAATAAAATCTAATATCTAACCAACTCAAATGATTTTCTCATATTGAACTGATCATTTAATGTGGGATAATAAATGGGAATAAGGGTTGGAATATAGACATGTGCTTACGGATCTATCTCAACACGCGGCCAATGGTAAAGGGGTCCAAATGATAGACGGTCTATCAAAGAGCAAGGCTAGCTAATGGAGCTTATAAGACCTTAGGGTTAGCTTCATTAAAGACCTCCAATGGTTAGTGTTAAAAGTCCTTTGAACTTAGGCAAGCTAGGGCTGAGCTTGAGGTGGGAACTTGGCCTAAGATTGACGTGATTGTCATGCTTGATGACTAAGGTGCTGAGGTGCTTATCGTGCTTGGTGACGAAGGTGCTTTAGGTGCTTGTCATGCTTGATGAGGAAGGTGCTTGAGAAGCTTCCCATGCATGGGGGGTAAGGTGCTTGAGTCAAAAAGAGATCCTACAAAGGAGGGGGAAAGCCCCAAAGTTAGGGGAGTCTTTGACTTAACCTCCCACTCACCCAAAGGGCACCCCCTTTTCTCAAGGGGCACATGGACACATATCAGATTCCCCCTATGCTTAGCCACATGGTGTGCTTGAATCCTATTGGCTGGGCTAAAGAGGGGTCCAATGAGCTTCTAGTTCCATTCAACAAATCTCTAGATATTTTTAGGCTCTCTCTCTCAAAGGGGTAAGGAGGACACTTGTTCAAAGACTACCCATGTGCTTGAAATGCATGGGACCTGTGATTGGCTAGGGGGGAGAGGGGTCCAATGAGCTTCAGGCTTGAGCAAAAAGGGGGGACTCGCCCAAAGCAAGCAAGGGGTATGCTTGGGGGGTATACACCTCTCACACACTTATTTTTTTCATGTATTCTCACTTGGTGAAAGTAGATGAACTCCATCTCCTTCTCCAAGATTGTTGAGAAGTGATAGCCTACACCAACACTCTTGGCTATGGAATGAAGATCCAACCAAGAGCCATGTTTCAATTCTTAAGCTTGTCATCTTCTCCATCTTCATTACTATGCTATTATGTATACTAGCAAGAAGAGTGATGATAAGTGAGGAACTATTTCTTTCTCCTATGGAATGTTTCTTCTTTCTCTTCCCTAGCCTCATTCCCTGCTAGCTCTCTCCACCTTCGAAGGTGTTTGAGGCCTTGGGACTGAGGCTTGGGATAGTTAATACTTTTTACAAAGTCTATGTTATACTCGTGATGCATGAAGCTTTCCATTTTCATTGCAACAACTAGAGCTATCCCTCGGCAATTCTGCTATGTTAGACCCACTTCACTACTCTCTATAATTAACCAATTCAAGCCGTGGTTGTAGATACTTAAGTGCTAATTTTCAAAGGCTAAGAGGAGTAGCAACTAAGGTTTTGAATTGCCAAAGCATACACTAAGTAAACACATAAGTTTAATTAACATGGGTGACAATAACCAAGAGAGTAGAATGAACATTGATACCTTTGATTTTGCACATGAAGGTGCTAATGATGATGCCCCCATGTTTGTTAATTATCTTGTTACTAGGTTGCAACAAGCTATGGGCAACCCTGCTTTGCAAGCCGAAGTTACTCAACAACTTTGTGCTTATGGGATTTCCCTTCCTTTCCAAAAGGAGAGAGAGCTTAGGAGGCCTCTTGATAAGACCCCCAAAAGAAGACTCTCTCCCATACGAGAGGAGGAATCCAAAAACAAGAAAGTAATGAATCCCTAAGTTCCTCCAAAGATGTGGCTCCATGAAGACGACGGACTAAATGATTACAACTCCTCCCAAGAGGAAACGGTCAACCCATAGTCCTTCTCCTTGTCACTCCAAAAGGGAAGAGAGGAAACAAAGGAAGAAAAGGGCAAGAAAGAGGTCACCCTCTTCTCCTTCTTCTTCACCTTCCTCCTCTTTCGATGGAAGCTATGGCTATTCTCCTAGAGAATACAAAAGGGGAGGACATCACAAATCTTACTCTGCATGGCGAAGGTCACAAAAGCTCAAGAAGTTCAAAGAGGGAGGAAAGAGTATCTCTTTTCCCACCTATGATGGCACCTTTGGTGCTACTGACAAAGCATTGGACTTCATCCAGAAATTTGATGCGGTCTTTGGAGATGAGGGCTTCATGGAGTCTTCCAAGATACACCATGTAGCCATGCAGTTCCAAAAATTGGCTCGTCAATCGTGGGCTAGCGTTCGTGGCAATGGTGAAGCCTCAAAGACATGGAAAACTCTACGAGTTTCCATCATGAATCAATTCCTTGCAAGCGATGCAAAGGACAAAGTGCTTACCGAATGCCAGAGTTTGAAGCTTCTCTCTCATGAGTCTATTCACAAATATGTGGACAAGTTTTGGGATTTACATCTCAAGGCTGCTGTCTTTCAAAAGATAGACTTTGCCGAGCAAAAGCAACAATTCTATGTGGGATTACCTGAAGAGATGGCCAAGTACGTCAACTCCAATGACCTAGTTTTATCACCAAAGTAATCAACCACACTATGTTTGCTTCGTGAATCAATTTCCAACAAGGGGCTAGACGGAATGTCAAGCCCATGGAAAGCAAAGACAAAAGTGATGCAAATGGAAAAACCAATGCCCAATTTTTTCCCAAGGCCATTTTAACAACAACGACAACAATCGGGCCGTGTGGGGAGAAAGGACATGGTTATCGTTCTTGCCCCAAGAGAAATGCTCGTAATGAGACTCTTAGAGGTTTCACTATCAAAGCTCTAAAAGAGGATACTCATTGCAAAGGATCACCTCTCTCCTATGCTTGGGGAAAGGTGAGGGAGCTGATGCCTTCATCTTGTTTGACCCTGGCTCTACTCACAACTTCATATCGACGGAGTTGGCCTGGGCATTCAAGCTTTTGAGATGGGAGATACTGTAACGGCCAACACCACTTTGAAGGGACAACAAGCCTCCACTACTCCCTTGATTGGGAAGTTGAGGCTTCATGTCCAAAGCTATGTCGACAAAGAAGAATTTTTCATCTCTCCTCTCCAACATGAGGATGCTAGCCTAGGGGAACCATGGTTCAACCACATGGCTGCCAACACGAAGCTCCTTGACAGGAGAATCTACTTCACCTACAGGGCAAAGAGCATGTATATAGATGCTAGTGAGTCTGGTCGCACTATACCACTTGTAAACCCTCCTGCTTTTGACATATCAATGAAAAGCTCAGTTTTTTGCGTACACGATTTTTGTCAAAGAGTCCCTAAAAAGGTCCTAATGTTTCATCAAATTTAAATGGTAGGAATCAAGAAGAGTTAGACTTGTCTACTTTTCTAAAAGGATTCCAAGATGTTTTCATTGATGATATCCCTATGGACTTACCTCCAAAAACGAGGGGATGATGACCATTGAATTGAGCTCCTACCAGGAAGCTCACCGCCTAACAAGCCTCCTTATCGAGTTTCCCAAGCTCAACAAGAGGAGATCATGAGGCAAGTACAAGAATTGGTTGACAAAGGGATGGTGAGGCCTAGCTCCTCTCCCTTTTGTTCTCCAGTCCTTTTAGTGCAAAAGAAAGATGCTACATACCGTATGTGTGTGGACTATCGAGCACTAAACCATATCACTATCAAAAATAGATTTCCCGTGCGTCGGGTAGAAGATTTGTTTGATAAGCTACAAGGATCTACCTACTTCAATAGGAATGACCTTAAAAGTGGCTATCATAAAATAAGGATAGAGGATGAAGATATCCTAAAGACCACGCTTTGTACAACGTTCGACCTTTATGAATATCTAGTTATGCCTTTTGGCTTGACTAATGCACCAACCACGTTCAATCGATTAATGGAGAAAATTTTTAAACCCTACCGCAAATTCACTGGAGTGTTCTTTGATGATATCATCATCTACTCCAAGTCATTGGAGGAACACAAGAAACATCTCCAAGTGATTTGTCAAGCATTAAGGGAGAACAAATTTTTTCTCAATCAAAAGAAAAGCAAATTTTTCCTTCAAGAGATTCAATACTTAGGTCATATTATCTCTCAAGATGGTATCCATATGGATCCATCCAAGTTGGAGGTAATAAAAGAATGGCCTAATCCAAGGAATCTACATGAGTTAAGAAGCTTTATTGGTATGTGTGCATACTATAGATGCTTCATAGCAAAATTCTCTCAAATAGCAGGACCATTACATGACTTAACAAAGAAGAACGTTAAGTATTCATGGACTGCTAAGGAGAAAAATGATTTTGACAAGCTC
Organism: Adiantum capillus-veneris; assembly: GCF_014529385.1. Classification (NCBI taxonomy): domain Eukaryota; kingdom Viridiplantae; phylum Streptophyta; class Polypodiopsida; order Polypodiales; family Pteridaceae; genus Adiantum; species Adiantum capillus-veneris. Next base: position 62,082,372 of record NC_140935.1, read on the forward strand.
AAAGAGAAGCTTACCTCCCAACAAGTCCTTATGCTTCCGGATCTCTCAAAGCCATTTGAGGTCCAATGTGATGCTTGTGGCCGTACTAAAGGCTAGTTGTGTCCTTATAGCTTTGAATAGTGCTCTCCAAAAATTTGAGGTGAATTTGGAATCTTGATGAGATAGATGCATTGTGGTAAGCCATAATACATGAATATACCCTTCGTGAAAACATGTGCAATCTCCTTTGGAGTGTTCTCATTCTTGACTAGAAAGAGATGAGCTACCTTGTTGAACATATCAACCACCACAAATATGGAGTCGTATCCTAAGGATTTAGGTAATCCAGTAATGAAGTCCATGGAGATGCACTCTCATTTCATATGTGGAGCATCTAACGGGTGCAATTTCCTACGGTATTTTTCTCTTTTGTTTTTTAGATTTTTGACGTCCAATAAGACAATGGGTGACATAATGCAAAATATCACGCTTCATACCTGGCCAAAAGAAGATTTATCGTAGCTGTGAGTACATCTTAATGCACCCAAGGTGCCTTGCAATTGGGATGTTGTGAGCCTTGTGCAAACTTTGCATCTTCAATCCCTTATAATTGGGGATACATAGCTGATTCTTGTAGTACATAAATTATCATTATCCATAGTCAATAGTACACTTTTGTTGTTTTGTTCAGGATGTTAAGAGCATGAGAGCTCGTATTTTAAAAAATATGGGTCATCAAGGAGTAATTGGCCATAATTTGTAGGTATTAGAAGATATTGTGCTACTTATACTCTTCTTTCTAAGAGCATTGGCCATAGCATTTTGTCTTCCTGATTTATATTCTATACCAAAATCATACTTGCATAAGATTTCCATCCATCTACGTTGTCTCATATTTAAATATGGTTGTGTAAATAACCACCTCAAGCTCTTATGAATAGGACACCACTTATAGCTTGTCCGCTAGCATTGGTTGGTACTGTAAAAGTTTTTGAAAAGTGTACCAATCCATATACTAATACTTCCTTGAGTTTCTCAAAGTTTACCTGGGCTTCCTCAATCCATAAGAACATTTTGGTTTTCTTAAGAATTCATAAATGAATATGCGGTACCATCTTGCAAGTCCAAGAAATTTTTGGATCTCTCTTATGGAACTCAGTGTAGGCCAATTTATGACCGCTTCAATCTTTGCAAGGTCCATTGACACACCTTCTCTGGAGATTAACCAAGGTACTCAGCTTTTTTCTATGAAGAAGGTACACTTACTCTTCTTAGCATAGATTTGGTGTTGGCAGAGAAGTTCTAGTACACGTCGTACATTTCCTTCTTGTTTTTCTACATTCTTAGAATAGATTAGAATGTCATCAAAGAAAACAATAAAAAAATCGTCTAAATGTTCTTGAAAGATACCTGTCATGAGCACATTGAATGTAGCAAGGGCATTTGTGAGACCAAAGGGCATAACCGTTAACTCATAATGACTAAACCGTGTGTTAAATCCTATCTTGGGAATATCCTCTTCCTTTATACAAATTTGGTAATATCCAGACCTTAAATCAATTTTTGAGAAGATGGTTGCACCTTGCAACCTGTCTAAAAGTTTGTCGGTCCGTGGTATACCATACTTACTTTTGACAATGACTTGGTTAAGCCCCTTGTAATCAATACAAAGGTGGAGTTTGCCATCCTTCTTTTGGTTGAAAAGGAGGGGTGTGCTCCAAGGTGAAACACTTGGACATGTAAATCCTTGATCAAGTGTTCTTTAAGCTTGGTAGCCTCTGGTACAGACATCTTGTAGGGTCTATGGGCTATTGTTTGGGCTCCTAGAATAAGCTCAATAGCATGATCAACCTCACACTTAGGTGGTAGCTCAGTGAGTTCTTTTAGAAAGTCATCATCCTCAATCAAGCATTCTGGTTTGGTTTGGATAGTTGCTTGTCAGTTGGGTTAAGCTTGACCGCATAAACTATTTTTTTCCTCCTATAAGCCTTTGAAAGTTACTAACTAAAGTTTTGATTGCCCTCTAATACATGAAATTGTTACTCTCTTGTTATCGTCATTCTCAAAAGTTAGTAAAGACTTCTTACAATGTATGGCTACATTATTCTTCTTTAGCCAATCCATCCCTAGTATACCATCATAAATCCCACGGGGCAGTACCCAAAATTGAGCATTAGTGTTCTCATCCCCTAGTTTGAATTGACTTCTTCTACTGTCGGAAGTGACTTGGTTTTCTTGCCCGTTGCAAGTTCAACTGTGAGTAAGAAATCAGGGTGTTCAGGTAATTGTAGATTCTTTATGCACTTTGGAGATATAAAAGAATGCATGCTTCCCGAATCAATAAGTAAGGTGAACCTTTTACCTTCATATTTAGCAGGTTTTTGAAGGACAAAGAATTGCTGGTTGGCTCCTTGATGCTCAATTTCCGCATGAATGTGAGCCATTTGTTCTTCTCTCTCGTCAATTCCAATAGCATTAAGTTGATTAACATGAGCCATGTTAGGGTTCTGAGATCCCCCAAATCGTGGGTGAGGAGGGTTCAAATTGGCTTTGGGTTGGCCCCTTGCTGATTCATAGTGCCTTGTGCTTGTTGACCAAGAGGTTGAGGGTTTTGTAAGGGAGCAAGAAAGCGTGGTAGTGAAATATTATCTGGGTTGGAAAAAATCCCTTGGGATGATCTAATTCTTGGTTATGCCCTGGGATTAACCAAGGTTTCGTCACAGTGAGGGCACTCTCTTTGTGTGTGACCCGATCGTAAGCAGTTTGAGCATAAATGGTCACGAAAGGCTCCGTTCCTTAGAAATTTAGACATGCCTTTTGGAGTTGGTCTAGGGTTGACATTATATTCCTCAAGTCGAGGATGTCTTAAGTTCCGGTTGGAGGTTGACTTGGCATGGTTTCTCCTTGCTAAACTGGGCTCCATTTCAATGGGCTTCCCTGCATCTAGTGCATAGGCAAATGCAGTAATCCATAGGGCTTGGAGGTGTTCCTTAAAAGCTGAGTGAAGTCTTGATATAAACCGAGAAAACTTGACTTCTTGAGTCATACCTTGAGGTGCATATCTCACTAGCATTAAGAAGGGTTGAGAATGTCCTTCTAAATCCCTATTGCCTTAATTGCAATTAAGAAATTCATTGGTCTGCTCCGAGTGATATGTATGGTTTTGGTAATTCTTTAGAAGTTGAGTCTTGAGGTATTGCCACGTAGCATTGGCGGGTTCAATGTGGTTCTCCCTATAGCGATCCTTCATGTCTTCTCTAACTTGAAGCAAGCCATAGTAGCCTTGATCTTGTTTGTGGAGTGGGCTAGATCAAAATAGTCCTCCATCATCTCAAGTCATTCTTTGAGAGGCTTTCCAACATCGCATCCTTCACCATCAAAATTCCCAGGTTGGGACTTTTGAAGCATGGCATTGATGTCATGTTTGATTATTGTCTGAAGGGAATTATGATCAACATCTACATGTACAATTAGGTTGGCACTCACGGAGGAATTATTAGGGGCCATTTCTTTAAGCTAGCTACAATCATTATGAAAAACTCTCGAGATATCTGACTTTGAGTACTTTTAGATTTGTAGACATAACTTCATACGATATTACTAAAACAATTTTTCTAAGCTTGAAGAAACAATACATATATTTATTTATATATAATTGGAGAATTTAGACTAACATAAATTAAAGGTGGTTACAATTGTAGTTTAAAGATACCGAGGAGGTACATATATAGGAAAGGATTCCATATAAATTGTACAATGTAGTTCATGAATATATTCAAATCAAACTTGAAAACAATAAACTGGAGAGCCTCAAACCATTTAAGGATCAACCCGGCCACCCATCTGCCACTTTGCTATAGATGAAGATAAATCTTGCTTCTACGATATGGAGCCCAACATCACATGACCAACACTAAGGTCATGGGCCACTGAGCCCAAGCTTTGAACATATCTCATACCCACCAATGGTAGAGATCAATCTCAACTTGTGAGTTTAGGCAAACCGGCCTCTTCAGGATGCTACATTGATCTTGGAAGAAAACATGGGAACATACCCGGCAATACACGAGAACATACTTGACAATACTTATTCACATTACCAATTCATATACAAATGCTCCAGCTCACTGATTGACATCATCATTTGGACCATATAAAGATTCTTCTCTGAGTAGTGAAAAAGAGTACTCCTACTAAGAAGATGATGACTGCGTGCGCCTCTTTGAGAGATCGCTTTCCGCGCAAGGGAGAAGATGGGAGAAGCCGAGTAGAAGCCTTGCAAGAATCTCTCTATGCTCACCTCTCTCTGTAGAGCCTTCCCTCTCTCTACACGATACTTTATAGCTCTCCCAAAATCCTCTCCCTCAATGTCTAGTGCTTGTTTTTTGGCCACTCATTTTGTACAAACCTACTAAGGTTCTCTTGAGTTATTATGTGGTCCAATTTCTCATGCTATTCAGAGTTCATGTTCATAGTCTGTGCGCATGGCTTCCTTTCCCACGTAATCCTGGCTTCTTGCAATCTATTTGGTTCATCACTCTCAATATTTGGGCTCCTCGTGTTGGTTAATTTGTTTCATCGGATGTCCCGTAACATATCTTTCTTTTTAGTAGTTACATTTTTTGTGCGTCTTCTTGGTAGCAAAAGGCGACTTTTTTAATTTCCCATCATGTCCTCCATTGTTTGGCAAGATTTAAAAAAATCCAGTGATCTTAAAACACGATAAAACTTATACAACAACAATAATAATAAAATGGATTAATCTTTAGAATCAATCAAATGGATAGTTTAATTTTTTAATTTTCACATCATGTCCTCCATTGTTTGGCAAGATTTAAAAAAATCCCACGATCTTAAAGCACGATAAAACTTATACAACAACAATAATAATAAAATTGGATTAATCTTTAGAATCAATCAAATGGATAGTTTAATTATTATTATTATTATTATTTCAATTTATTTATTTATTTATTCTAAAAAATTCAAGGATCTTATATGGGTGGACCTAATTAGTCAGATAAGTATCTTTGCCCGCCACAATAAACGTTTAGTAGACTTTCCCATTGGAAGAGGACTCCTCCAACAGTTGTGCCCTAACTTACGTAGAGGGAAAAAAAGCTGAAAGAAGATTCATTAGCCCTATGTGAAGGCTTTAGGGCCAAAAAAGTTTTCGATTTTAAGTTTTTTGTCTATTTTGCTTGCAAGATAGGACTCGATCTGTTTCTAGGGTTATAGATTCAAGCCATTGCTAATGGTTAGAGACTTTATTTTTCATTAGGCCTAGAGACCTATCAAGGACCCCATCATAACCTTAGATAAGCTAGGTTGGGGACCTGACTCCTGGTATCAAAGCATGGTTAATAAAAATCTTGCACCTAGATAAGTTTTAAGTATAAGAGTGACACTAGTTTCTTGGTTGTACACTTGTGATTTATTTTCAAAGGGTTAGAGAGAGTGAAAGAAAGAGAAAAAAAATTCCATCAATGTAGGAAGATATCCATCAAGACTACTCCAGATTCATGGTCTTCAATGTTTTATGTATGGCTGCATGTAGTTCTCAAAATTATGAATTCTAAAAAATACTAATAATGACATTGGACAAGATATTTTCTCCACCCCCCTCAAAGATTTAAAAAGAATGGGGAATCAATTGGTCATGTACAGATGGTATCTTCCTCATCAAAACAAAAATGTTAGAGCGCTTTGCACAAAAAATGAAGCTACTCAGATGGGTTGAAGCACTCATAGTTATTGAGTGCTAATTTCTTATAGGCACCAAAAGGCCAGATGCAACAATTATTGTAGATGGAAGTCAAGTCTCCCAAATGTAACGGGTCTTTGACCAAGTATATAAGGTTATTGATCCAAGCAGAATTAGACCCATGTGTGTACATCCAAGCTTTAAGGGACCCAAAGATGTAGTCTTGTTTTATCCTATGTCTAACCCTCTAGTAGTTTATAGAACTTAATTTTGGAAGTGTTGTTACCTTGTACATAGCAGGGTTTTTCACGGATTATATCATACATATGTATATGTTCATTGAATAAAATCTATTTTTATTGCTACTTGAACCATTATCTTTAGTTAAGTTGTCAAATTTTGAGATAGTCTTGTGAGAAATTCAATAAATTATACCATCACTTAACACTAAAACTCACTACCTATTCCCAGTATACTGTCCGCATAACTAGTCTTTACACAATTATGCAGAAGAAGGAACTTTTGTTAAAACAAGTTCAACTCCCAACCTTTAAGGGGGGGGCGGGGGCAGCTTAGAATGTGACGTTGAAGCATGGCTAGACACCATGGATGATTATTTTCTCACAATAAAGACTGCCTCAGAAAACAAAGCTATGATTCTTAGCATGTACTGACTCATAAAAGATGATAAACTACGGTGGAAGCAACATTGTAGAGACAACCCAACAAGTAATCCTTCTTGGGATAAGATGCAACAAGAAATTAAGAAACACTATCCCCCCCTGCACACCAAGCTAATATGAATTTCATTAGAGGAATAATACAACAAGTTTGTCTCTCTATGGCATTACGCACCCCAAATGACAATGGAACAATAGATTTTCTCTTTTTGTCAAGGTCTTGATAAACCTTTGAGTACACGGCTTGAGTCTATGTTGAGAACAACTTCCATACAGGATACTCTTTTTAGGACCAAACCTCTTGTAGTAGAAGGAAATCCCACTACAAGAAACTATAGCAACTTTAATAACTTTAGAGGTAGGGCTAGGGGAACCCTTAATCAAGGAGGTCAAACAACATGGTACCACTGCTGTAGCAACCATAGAACAAACGTTTCCTAATGTCAGACTCTTTGAATGCAATCAATGGGAAAAAATGTTACAAAAATAGATGTTTAGGAAGGCAAAACTTTAGAATTGACACCGGAGAGATCCCTCCACCACAGCTAAGTTAAGGAAACAACCAGAGACAAGGTAGAAATGGAGGTTGTGGTAGAGGAAGAGGAAGAGGAAGAGGATCTTGGGCATACGTAGTTGTGGGTGAATCAACCTTACAATATGATGAAGAAGAAAGAGCTATGCTCTTTGTCACAATTGACAACCCCTGGAGCTTGACAACAATATGCAATCATCCAAACCACTACATATCAACAAGGTTAAAAGTTTAAATTACTTATAGATTGTGGCAATACACATTCTTTTCTCTCCCCAAAATGTTTAAGGAAACTAGGATTAAATCAATATCCAGCCAAAAGACTGGTAGTAGAACTAGCAAATGGGAAAGAGATTCCCTCCCAATATTCAGCTGAGAGGTTAGAATTTAAGCTCGGAGGAACCCTCACCTTATCCTACTTTTGTACTTTACCAGTAGAAATCTATGATGGCATCCTAGGAATAGATTGGTTATCTCCAAATCAAGCCCATATTCATTGTGCACGGGGTAATCTTTCCTTCAAAAATGACTTAGGTGAAGAAGTATTTATACAAGGGACTAATGGGAAACCAAAGGCTCCCTTAGTCAATGCCATTAGACTTCTAAAATTTGTAAGGGTCAACAAGTTTATATGGTAAAGCTTAACAAAACTGATAATTTAGAAACTAGTACATTACATGAAAGTTTGAAGGAATTCTCAGACGTCTTTCTTAAGGATATTTCAAATCTATCTCCCCCAAGGGATATAGATCACAACATTGAGATCTTTCTAGGTAGTGAATGTGTTTCAAGAGGACCGTACAAAATGTCTCTTCCAAATCCATAGAACTAAAAGAGCAGCTTCAACAACTTATTGAACATGGTTTCATCCGGCCAAGAGACTTACAATGGGGAGCACCTGTTTTATCTCAAAAGAAGAAAAATAATCTCTATAACTTTGCATTGACTATCAATGTCTTAATCAAGTATTTGTATAGAACAAATATCATATTCCTTGCATTGACGAGCTACTTGATAGATTACATGGAGCCAAGATGTTTACAAAAACCAACCTCAGATCAGGCTACCGTCAAATACAAATCAAAGAGTCATGTATTTATAAAACTACATTCAGCACTTGATATTGGCATTATGAATTCATAGTAATGCCCTTTGCTCTCACCAATGCTCCAAAAACTTTCAATCGACTCATGCAGGATATATTTTTAGAATACCTGGATAATTTTATATTGGTTTTTTGATGATATATTAATATATTCTAGGGATGAAAAAGAGCATCAAGACCATGTCTGCAAAGCATTATAGCTCCTACAGGAACATCAATTGCATGTCAAGTTGAGTAAGGGTGTTTTTAATACACCTGAAGACAACTACCTTGGGTTTTTCATAACTCTTGAAGGAATATCAATGGATCCTACAAATGTTAAAGATATAGTAGAATGGCCAATGCCAAAAACCCTTGGTGAAGTTTGAGGCTTCATAAGTATCACAGGATGATACATAATATTTGTGAAAGATTAAGCCCCCATTGCTGCCTCCTTAACCCAACTACTCAAGAAATCATCCAAGTTTACATAAAAAAGGGAGTAAGAAGAATGTTTTATTCAATTGAAACAATACATCACTTCACCTCTCATACTCAAACTTCTTGGTTTCACACAAGAGTTTGAGGTGGTAAAAGATGCAAGCAGTCTTACTGTAGGAGGAGTTCTATCGCAAGAAGGCCGACCAATTGCTTTTACCTCCCAGAAATTGAGGCTCCACAAATTGAATTATGTAGCTCATGATCTTGAACTTTTGGTTGTCATTCATGCTCTTTGATTATGGAGACATTATCTCCTAAGATTCAAATTTCAATAAGTCACTTATCATCAAAGCCTAGAATAGATTTTTACAAAATCAACCCTATATATGAAGCAATGAAGGTGGATAGAGATTTTATAGAATTATGATTTTGATACTAATTATAGGCCAAGTAAGGATAATGTAGCTATTGATGCTCTTAGTAAGAAGGCATTCCTTGGGACCATTTCCATGGTCAACAACCCAATCTTGGAAAAAGTTAATCAAGCCTCTATGGAAGATAAGACTTATCTTCAGCTTCTCAATATCCTTACTCATGAAGAGACAACCAAAAAAGAAAAGGCCATGTTTAAAGACTATTGATTATACATTCCTAGGAATTTAGCTTTGAAGGAACTATTGTTGTATGAAGGGCACAACTCCTCAGTAGCTGGACACTCTAGTTATGCAAAAATTCTTAATTCTATGAGAAAGAGCTATTTTTGGCCAGGAATGAACGGAGAAATACTTCACTACGTCAAACAATGCCTTTGATGCCAAAGGATTAAGGCAGAAAGAATGATAATGCCAGGGAAACTTCACTCCTTAGTCCACAAATGAAGTGGGAATTCATCAGCATAGATTGTGTTATCGGCCTTCCGACCGTTCAAGGAGGCTATGATTCCATAATGGTGTTGGTGAATATGCTCACCAAAGAAGCTCATGTGATGTGTGTAAAGATAACTTATACAGTTTCAGATATAAGCCGCCTCTTTGTTAAAGAGATATTTTGACTTCATGGGCTGCCCAAGAGAATAATTAGTGATAGGGATACCAAGTTCACTTCTAAGTTTTGGAAAGCCTTATTTGAAGCCTTGGAAACACAATTATGTTTCAACACGGACCATCATCCTCAAACAAATGAGCACACAAAATGAGTAAATCAAGTAATCAAAGATATGCTCATAGCTTATTGTAGCAGAGAACCTTGGAAATGGATATAATACCTTTCTCGAGTGGATTTTTCTTATAACTGCTCATTTTATGAAAGCATTGGTATGTCACCTTTCAATTCCCTCTATGGACACAAACGTATATGTCCTTTAAATTTCTCTGTCCCAAACATAAGGGTAGAAGCTACAAAGAAAATGTTGGAAGAAATGGAAGACTGGACCAAGGCCATACAACAAGATATTCAAGCTGCCAAGTATCAACAAAAACACTATGCAAATTTGAAGCGGTCAAATCAAAATTTTCAAGCAAGGCTCGATAAGTTATTTCTACGCGTTTGACCAAAGAAAAGAAATTTAACCCTTGGGAAATTCAAAAATCTTAGCCCCAGATATTGTGGTCCGGGATTAAATATTCACGTGATCACAAGATTTTTTGTGATAATAACACATGTGAACAAGTTATTCACATGTTCTCATGTTATCGTTTACAAAATAATAGGCCACTCCGCATTTGGGAACCCCTTAAAAGCTTGGCTACACATGGAAACAAACTAGTCACATGTTCTCATGTTACCATGTTCACATAGTAGCAGAGCAGCAACCACCTAAAAATCTCTTAAAAGCTTGGCAAAGATAGTTTTTTAGGTCCTTGTGGAAGCTTTGTGAGTATAGCATGTGATCACAAGATTTTTTTTGTTATTAACATGTTAACATGTTTTCGTTCACGTCAGTGAAATCCCTGACTGTTGTCCTTATGAAATAGTCAAAAGTACTCATCGATCAAGCCTAAAGAAACTACCTAAACATATCAAGGTTCATGATGTGTTTCACATCAGTCTTCTAAAGACCTATTCCCCTAACCTTAATCATGCTTTGGATGATGAGCAGATTGTAATGTAAAAACAAGGACTCCTTGAGCTTCAAGTAGATTGTATACTTAAAATCAAAGAGAGAATCCCTAAGTTGAGGTCAATGTAAGGTTTTCATTTTTTTCAAATAAAAAATATTGTGTCTAAAAAGATAGTGGTTTCTCAATTTTTATATCAAGGTTTATAATTGTATTTTTATATCAAGTTTTTAAATTTATAGTCTAAATTAGATATAATTTATTAAATTTAGACTCATTCATCATTGGTAACTTTTAAAGATTTATTATATTGCTAATAAGCTCTAGTAATTATGTGGAATTTAAATTAATCATTTTGCTAATTATTAGAGCTAAAATACTCTAATTTTTATTCTAAAGTGAGTAAAAAGACTAGTAAATTAACTTAGATAATTACATAATACTTATCAAAGCAAGAAAACATTGTTGAAAACCTAGGATATTTAACTTAATAAGTTAAGCTAAAAATATCTAATATTAGCCCTAAAACAAAGAAGGAAATAAATTAATTAGTTTAACTAATTACATGCTAATTATCAAAGTTAAAAAACATTGTTAGAAACATGTGATAATTAGGCCAAAACTAAAAAATTAAATTTTCTAATTAATTAAGCTAAAAAATATTTAATTTAAACCATAAATAAAAGAGAGAAATTAGTTAACTAGCTTATTTAATTACATGGTAATTATCACGATTAGAAAACATTGTTAGGAGAAAACTTTACCTGATTAATTAAGCTAAAATTGTTTGATTTTAGTCATAAATCAAAAGGAAAAAACTAGTTAATTAGCTTAAATAATTGCATGGTGATTTTAAGAGTTAAAGAACATTGTTAAGAACCTATGATAATGATGTCATAATAAAAAAATCAATTTAGATAATTAAATAAGCTAAAATATCTTATTTTAATAATAAATCAAAGGGAAAAATTAGTTGATTATCTTAAATAATTACATGGAAATTATCAAAGCTAGAAAAACAATTAAAACCTTGGAATTATTAGTTCATAACTAGAAAAATAGTTTAGCTAATTACTTAAGCTAAAAATATCTAATTTTAGCCATAAATCTAAGAGAAAAACTAGTTAATTAGCTTAGATAACTACAATATAAGTATCAAAGTTAGAAAACACTATTAAAAACTTAGGATAATTAGGTTATATTTTAAATGGATTTATTTAATTAATTAAAACAAAATTATTTAGGTTTTATTGTAAATTAAAGAGAAAAATAAACAAATTAGCTTAGGTAATTTCATGGTAATTATCAAAGCTAAAAAACACTATCAGAAAGCCAAAATAATTATCTTATAAACAAACACTTAGTTTAACTAATTAAACTAATTTTTTATTTTTTATAAATTAAATAAAAAATTAGTAGATTAACTTAGATAATTACATGGTAATTACCAAAATTTAAAAAAACTATCAAAAACCTAAGATAACTTGGTCACAGTAATAAATTAGTTTAAATAATTGTTAAAGCTAAAATTATCTAATTTTGGTAAACAAAGAAATTAGTAAAATAGCTTAGATATTTATGAGATAATTATTAGAGCTAGAAAACACTCTTAAAAACCTAAAATAATTTTATCATAGCCTATTAATAGATTAAATAATCACTATAGTTAAATTAGTATAAATTTAGCTATATAAATAAGGAGAAAACTAGTTAATTAACTTAACTAAAAATGAAAAATTTATTTAAAGATAAATACTATAAGCTGGCATATTATAATTAATAATTAAGTGTCCTTTTGAAGGATAAGAAGCACAGCTCTGAAAAGGATGCATGCAAACGATGACACAGATGAGGAATCCATACCCAAGGGGAAAAGGGGTACCCATGATCACAAGGCTGGCCCTAGTAGCATTTCCATGAATGTGTCCATTTGTGCTTTTAACTTACAGTAGAATCCAGTACCAAACCATTCCTCCCAAGTGGGTTTAAGTTCTTAAAATTCATTTATTACGTATAAACGTTTAAGGTTAGAAAACTAGAAAACTTGTGTGACTGCGAAGTGGAAAGTGGGGATTGACTACGGTTGTCGATCATGGATGGGTGGGCTTGATTATTCAGATAACTATCTTTATTGGCCACAATAAATGTTTAGTAGGCTGTGCCCTCACTTATGTACAGGGAAAAAAGCATTGGAAGAAGATTCCTTAGCCTTATGTGAAGGCTTTAGGGCCAAAAAAGTTTTACATTTTAAGATTTTTGTCCAGTGTTTGCTTGCAAGATAGGACTGGGTCTGTTTTTAGGGCTATAGATTCAAGCCATTGCCAGTGGTAAAGACTTGTTCCTTGGATCCACCCTACTTAGAGACTCTTTTTTTCATTAGGCCTAGAGACTTGTCAAGGACTCCATCATAACCTTAGATAAGTTGGGTTGGGAACCTCATCTGATAGGGAATTTCAACATGGTTGAGGCTAGAAGAGATAAGACAAGCCCTTCTAGCATTCTTGCTGGGTTTAAAAAAAAGTAAATGAGAATCTATGAGAAATGGGCCCTGGTGGATCTATTGTCTCTTGGTCCATGGAGCAGCCTCCCAGGCTTTAACTACACAAGCTTGCAATATACTAACACTTCATCCAGATTGGACAGGTTCTATTGTTCTCACCAATGTAATTGGCTACCTTCAATTGCTGAAATGGTTGTGGTTAACTCCCCATGCTGGTTAGATCATTTACCAATTAGGATCAAGCTTAAAAATTCCAAGGGGGTGGGCAACACTATCCAGAGGGTAAAAAATAGAAGCTAGTTATTTGGGTGCACCTATGTAAAGTGCCTTTATTCAAAGACCTAGTGGAGGCTACACTGACCAAGCTTGAAAGAAATGTGAAGGAGGATAATCCAAGGGCTTGGGAAGTGCTTGCTCAAAGGATTCAAATAGCAATTAAAAGAACATGGCCAATGCTAAAGAAGGATCAAGACTTCAAGCATCAGCAAATTGTTAAAAGGAAGTTAGAGTGTTAACAAGAAAGGAATAATTATGAGGAAGAGCATAAAAGGTGGCTTGAAATGAAGGCAAAACTAGCTGAAAACCAATTGGAAGTCATGAAAAAGTCAAGATTGTTTGCTAGAGAGCTCTACCTCAAATTGGACTCTACCAATCAAGTGCATGTCTTTAGAGCTCTCAAAGTTAAAAGAAATAGGGGGATCATATCATCAATCTCATAAATGGCATGGGCAAGGTGGTCAAGACCCAAACAAGATGTTTTTGATGATGCTAGATCATTTAAGTAGCATCATAGGACAATCTCATGATCGATCCATAAGTCAAAGAAGCAAGAGCCGTACTTCTGAATAATATCAATAAAATGGTTGAACAAACAAAAATTGACATCCTCAAAAAAACTATCACAAAAGAGGAATGCTCAAGAGCTCTACATGCCTTGGGAAAGGAAAATTTGTTTGGGTGTAATGGAGTGACAATGGATTTTTTTTCAAGAGTTTTGGGAATTTTGTAAGACACCAATCACATGCTTGGCTAACAAGGCCCTCTTGACTATCCACTTAACAACCAATGTTGTTTGCACTAGCTGGACATCAATTGGGTGATAATTAATCATAAACAACATTTGGCACCCTTGTTGGCCTAGCCTAATAAACATTTTCCTCTAGAAGGTTCTTTGGAGAGCCATTCCAATTAAAAACAAAGTCAATGCTAGAGGGACGAGCATTGATATATGCTGGGGGTGTAAAATAGCTATTGAAGATACCTTGCACCTTTTCAAAGATTGTCTGGCCATGAGGGGCCTCACAAGCAAGGTCAGTAAATGGGTTCATAGGCCTTGGAATATCATATTCTCTAAGGATGATCTAGTCCTAGGAGGGAAGTCAATCAAGAATTAAACAACTCTTGTCAGAATGTAGATTGTTTGGTATTGCTTTCCTAAGCATATATGGAAGGGAAGGAATAGTCCTATGTTTGATAGAAGCCTTGAGGTGGCTAGTTTTGTAGAAATTGTTAATGAAAGTAGGAAACTTATTTACATCATAGGTAAATCTAGGAACTATGAAGATTGGACAAAAACTTTGGCTATCTTCAAGAACTCACAAGGAGATATTTTGAGAAAACCCTCTCCCAGTCAATGAGTGGAAATTTGTGGTAGCAATGTACCCCGTAAGTACCCCGAGTTGGGGATTTCTCACTCTAGAGAACCTTCTTTGTATATATTGGCTCCTCAAGGCATAGTCCCGGGGGATTCACTATGGATTTTCGTATGGTATCACATGAGTGTACAAGAGGGGGGTTTTTAGAGGCCAAACATAAGCGTATACAATAGGGGTAGCCCCCTATTATTTCATGCTCGTACCGTATGCATAAGGGAGGTAGGACCTACCCCATGGGGGGATATTAAGTGCTTATGCCATAAGACACATGCCCTAAAAATCCAATTAAAGAATCTTTCACATGAGGGTGTCGTTCTTGGTATTTCAAAGAGTTGATTTATTCCACTAGCAAACTAAGATAGCTATACCAATGAGAAGATATGGTACCTCCCTGTCCTCTCCCTTAGCTAACATCTTTAAGACTTGTTCAACAAGCTTCTAGATTTGTTGGGGTCGATGCTACCATAAACTTGACTAATCTTCTTTTATGTAACCACTAGGCATCAATATCTTGGACATTCACACCCTCATTAGCCTCTTCAACATCATCATCATCAATACCACCATCTGCATAGGCTTTGTCTTCATGTCTGCACCCTCATTTTATTTAAGATTCTCTTGCACCCACAATACCAGTCATTGTATTCTATAATAAGTTTCCCAATCTTTGCATGTGCGTGCATTGTTTAGTAGCTTTTCAAATTCTTTCTTCTCATCTAGATCCTTTTCACATATAATGTATTTACAATTGTACATTGATGTACATTACAACCTTGACAGGCAACCGTGGGAACCATCCACCCCAATAAAGGAAGAGAATACACCCAAGAGAACGCAACCCGTGAGCCTCGAACCCTCAACCTTGGGGTTACATCACAAAGGTTTCACCAAGTGAGTCCATTCTTTCAATGTAGAGGGCTAGAGACTGATGGTGCCTGATATTGGCCCCTTTACCCTATGCCTTTAAGCGGCAAATATCCTGCACGCGGGCACTCTGGGCAGGTTAAAACAAAGAGCTTTAAACTTAAGGGCTATTCATACCACACGCTTGCCCTCGCTTGAGTTGTGCAGTTGTTGTGACTTCCTTGTCCCAAATGTTCGGTCCCTGGCGAGTTCTGAGAGAGAAAGAAAGTCTTCTTCCATATCTCTACCACTACCCAAGACGCCATCTTCCTCACGCTGACAGCATCCCTTCCTCCTGAACCTTCCCTCCTATGCCTCGCCCTCTATTACCATGGCATGTCTTTCTCCCTCTCTACACCCTTCAGATCCATAGCTGCATCTCTTCATGCCAATTTTGCTTCGTCTTTCCTTGCCTTTTTTTTTTGTTTTTCCAGGTGGAATCGTACCGGGGTCGCATTTACTGTTTGGAAGCAGGATACGATGCAGAGTGAGGGCGTACCCGTGGAGGGCATCCACGGCCCTTCCACGCAAAAGGAGAACATCGCCTCCAACACAGTGCTCTAAAAAAACCTTTTGCCAAAAACTTGGCAAAACTACGTGTGAAACAATAGAGGTAAATTGACAAAATTTGAAGGTTTTTACACCAAATTACACTAATTTTTTCAAAATTTTGTAGGTTTTCTCACCTTCAAAAATAAAATTTAGAGTTAAATTTCAAAATCTGTAGGTGGGATTACACTAAACCTATCAAGCACTGCGAGTCGGAGTCCAACATCACAGAGGTGCCACAGAGAGAGAGAGAGAGAGAGAGAGAGAGAGAGAGAAGTCCCGAGCAATCGAGCGCTTAGAAGGAAGCAGAGAGAACGAGAGGGGGCCCGAGACTGAGAAGCTCATGTGTGCTTGCAGAAATGGCTGCCATGCAGGCGACATTGGGCGTTTCCTGCCCTTATTCGTCTCTATGCAAGTCGTCTTTCTTGGGGAGCACCTCTCGTCTTTCTAGGGTGGCCTTTGCTGTTGCCCCTTCCCCTCTGTGCCTTCAAGGTCGAGGCAAAGAAAGGTGAATGGTCCCCGGTCTGGCATCCCCTGCTTACCTGGAAGGAAATCTCGCTGGTGACAATGACTTTGACCCCCTCGGCTTTGCTGAGGATCCTGCCAACCTCAAATGGTATATGCAAGCAGAGCTTCAAAATGGAAGGTGGGCAATGCTTGGATTAGCTGGCATGTTGATCCCTGACCTCTTGAAAAAGATTGGTGTCATTAACGTTCCTGCATGGTATGATGCGGGCAAGGTTGAGTACTTGCCCCCGCCTGCACTCTCTTGGTGATCGAGTTCATCTTGTTCCACTATGTGGAGGTGAGAAGATGGCAAGACATCAAGTACCCTGGCAGTGTGAATGCCGATGCGTTCAACCCTAAGCTTACTCTGCCCCCTGGTGAGGTTGGATACCCTGGAGGCATCTTCAACCCCTTCAAATTCCCTACTTCTCTGGAATACAAGGAGAAGGAGATTGCAAATGGCCGGCTTGCTATGCTGGCCTTCCTCGGCTTTGTGATCCAGCACAACATTACAAGAAAGAGCCCTGTTGACAACCTGTTTACCCATCTGGCTGACCCATGGCATGACACCATTATTTAGACCTTGCAAGGCTTGTAAATGTAGCTATGCATTGTCCTTTGATCAATGTGCTTCGTGTAACTGATCTCTTGGAGTTGTAGATTACACTGTACGTTTTTGCGCAGAGAGAGAGAGAGAGAGAGAGAGAGAGAGAGAGAGAGAGAGAGAGAGAGAGAGAGAGAGAGAGAGATGGAATCCTTTCTGTTTGTAGAATTTGTGCTTGGTGCTGGCTTGTGTTGCTAATAGGATGCACTCCTCTGGTGGAGCTCAAGAATATAGCCAGCAAAGAAGGAGCCCTAGCTCGAATCATCGGGAAGCTAGAGTGGCACCAACCCCTCAGTTCTGTCAAGGATGGCATCGCACTTCTGTAAGAATGCTTGTTTGTTCTTTTGTCCAACAGCATGGCATTTGCGCCTGCTCGATTTGCTTTGGAAGCCATGCTTCTAAGCCTCCTTGTGACTCTGACAATATGATTGAAGATGCCGAAAGGCGTGGATTGATCAAACTTGGGCTTACTACTCTAATCGAGCCCACTAGCGGAAATATTGCCATCTCCCTGGCTTTTTTTGGTATCCATAAAGGATACAAAGTTGTAGCAGTTATGCCCGCATCATATTCACTAGAGCGGCGCATGATTCTGGGTGCATTAGGAGCAGAGATCTACCTTACAGGTTGATCCTGATTGCCATTAAGCTTAACGTCTCTTTTGTCTCTGATGAGCATTTTAGCGTAGATGAATTAAAGGAACCTTTACTTTTAGATCCTGATGTAGGGATAGCTAGAATCTTTGCTAAAGCAGAAGAGCTGGTTGCGACAAGACCTAACAGTTACCTGCTGAATCAAGCAATGAACACCATGAATCCTGGTGCTCATTTCCAATCAACAGGTTGGTACGCCTCAAAAATCCTATGTATCTGTTGAGGACGTAAATATTGTCTGTAGTCTTGCCGTTAATCTGTTGTACAATCCAGAAAATATATTTATGTTTAGAAATTGTTAGTTTGATTAAGCAGGGCCAGAGATATGAAAGGATATCGTTGGGAAGGTGGATATTTTCATGGCGGGAGCAGGTACTGGTGGAACCTTCTCTAGAGCAGGGAAGTTCCTCAAAGAACAGAACCCTGAGATCAAGGTGATGATAATTGAGCCGACTGAGAGCCCTGTGCTGTTTGGTATGTATTTGGCCTCCATGTTGCGAAGAGTTTGTGGTTATCATTCTTAGACGATGCTTTACAATTTCTACTTAGGGGGTTGCAAGGGTCCACACAAGATTCAAGGAATTGGTCCTGGCTTTATTCTTGCTACGACGGATGTTAGCTTGGCCGATGAGATCGTCACAGTCTCGACGGAAGAGTCCATGACTTATGCGTGTTAGCTTGCCAAAGAGGAAGGCCTACTTGCATGCATTTCCTCTGGCGCTGCTGTTGCCGCTGCATTGAAGGTAGTTCTATACTTTGTGTGCTTTTCCGTGGTGCTCGAGGATGCAATTTGGAATCGACAATGTGGTTTAGTGCTCAAGGTCCCCACTTGTTTTCACAATTTTTTAGGTCTCGAAGAGACCGGAGAATGCAAGCAAGTTGATTGTGACTATTCTACCAAGTGGCGCAGAGCGTTACATGACATCTGACCTGTTTGCTGCACTTCGAGAGGAGTGTGAGAATATGGCATTTTGAATTTCTCTTGTCTATGTTGGCTGCAAGATAGCCGCATGTTTGTGGTCCCAGGCTTAAGGGCGGCTTGTGGAGGGGCGTTAAGCCAACAAGCTTGCCTGCAGTCAGTATAATCTCCACATCAGTTTAACCTGCATCGGTCGCTCTCCCAACTCGCTCAGTCTAACTCTGCGAAGACCTGCGGGTCTCTCTCTCTCTCTCTCTCTCTCTCTCTCTCTCCCTCCCTAGCTCGAATCTTTCTCTGATCGATCAACCTCCCCAGGGCAAGGGGCAGCCCTATGGGGGGCGCTAGGCTTAGGCTTGCCTCCACCAACAGCTCGCCCGACTCTGTGTCAGCTTTCAAAATCTTCATTTCTGTCAACAGCTCATTTGGCTATTGTTATCGCCTAAGAGGCCTTGCCCTCACCAGTAGCGTCAGCTCGTCTGGGTTCTCTCCCGCCAACCAGAGAGTAGCTCCAGCTCTAGTGCTTGATTCGATGAAGGTTTCAAAGATCTGCTCGTTTTTGGTATGTCAACCTTTTGCGCCCTTGTTTTGGAGCCAGGGTTTAGTAAGGTTTATTCCAGTTACTCAAACGATGTCGACCCCAAAAACCATCACGAGAATAAGGCCAAGTTTTGCTGATGTGTTAGGAGCTCCCAACAAGTTTGATCGCCTCATGCAACTTCAAGCAACCTTGGACCGAGTCATGGAAGAAAATTGGGAGCTCAAAACTCGCCTTAGCAAGCTAGAGGGATGTTTTGACTCCATGGCTACTCAAGCCACCAACAAGGTAAAGGAAGTCGAAGCAAAGGTCACCCAAGTTCACTCAACAACCATCACTAGGGTACAAACTTGTGTGACATCGAAGTTCCACGAACAACGACTCCAAGAAGAGAATTCCCTCAAGGTTCGCATTGGTGGGCTCCCCGCACCATGGTGCAACACTGAGGACACCCTTGAAGAAGCACGTACTAAGCTCAATGACATCCTTGAACCAACTAGCATCAAGCTCGACCACGTCTCTTGGATCAATGACACACATAGACGTGTGCCACTTGAGCATTATGTTCTTACTTTCAAGGACAAAGAAGAGCGGATCAAATTGCTACGCCAATCGCATCTTATCAAGGGAACAAAGGTCTGGATCACAGAGGAGCTTACTCCAAATCAACTCAAGGTAAAAAAGAGCGAACTCAAGAAGATGCACAAAGCCCGCAAGCAAGGTAAATGGGCAGTCTACCGAGGTGGTAAAGCCATCATCCAAGAGTTTCGAGCCCTTAAAAAGGCTCTACCTCACCCTCCTTAGATCTTGTTTTCTTTTTCCTTTTCCTTTCCACCTTGATGATTGGACCCTTAGTCCTTAACTGATATGTATCCGATGGTTTCACTTAGAACCAAAAAGCCGATGTAATGTTTTTATGATGGTCCCATGGGTCATATGTGACCTCCGTGGACGATAAATCTATCTCTCTCTCTCTCTCTCTCTAAGTACTCAATAACCAACCTGGTCTTGCACCGCCTCAACCTCAACGAAGACCTCTGTAATCCCACACAGTGGTCTCGCACCACCTCAACTTCAAAGTGATTAAGAGTGTGATCCCACACCCTCTCGAATCCATGGCCCTCTCAAGCTTTGTTGCAAGCTTGTGATCTTGCGTTCTCTTAAGCCGATGGTCCGTTAACGCCAGCAACATACAACACAGATAGTGGACTTCTCCACTCCAAATGAAGGATATGGCTACCAAGGCAAGGACACCACTCCCAAAGATGCCCACAAGCGCATGGCCAAGTTTTGCTACTGTTGTAGCGGCCCCGAGCAAAGTTGACTGCATCGAACAACTACATGCAGCTCTAGACAGAGTTATTGAAGAAAATCATGAGCTCAAGACTCGCCTTAAGAAACTCGAGGCTCGATTTGATTCTATGGTAGATCTCACTACTGACAAGGTGAAGGAGGTTGAAGAGAAGATAATAGAAACTCACTCGGCAACACACGACATCACCAAGAAGATTGACGCTTAGATACAAGCAGCCTTGCAAGAGCGTCGTCTGTAAGAATCCCTTTGCCTCAAGATCTAGATTGGGAGACTTCCCTCCCCATGGTGCAAACAAGGACACCCTAGAAGAAGCCATCACCAAGATCAATGATACTCTTCAACCAGTGAACATAAAGACCG
The DNA here is from genome assembly GCF_014529385.1 of Adiantum capillus-veneris. Lineage (NCBI taxonomy): Eukaryota > Viridiplantae > Streptophyta > Polypodiopsida > Polypodiales > Pteridaceae > Adiantum > Adiantum capillus-veneris. The sequence continues at coordinate 62,103,349 of NC_140935.1, forward strand.
AAACCATCTCTTGGATCAATGATACACATAGGAAATTACCACCTACGCAATGTATTCTCACCTTCAAGGACAAAGAAGAGTGACTGCGGTTGCTACGCCAATCTCGCCTCCTCAAGGGACAAAACCTTTGGATCGCCGAAGAACTAACCACGAATCAACTAAAGACAAAGGCAAGAAAGCTCGAGAAGATGCACGAAGCTCGCAAACAAGGCAAATGGGTGGTCTATTGAGGTGGCAAAGCCGTCATTCAACCGGCTTATCCTTCATCCAACCCCTCTTCGTTTTTGTTCTTTTTCTTTCCTTTTTGGCCAATGGACCCTCAAGTCCTTAATTGATACCCAACGCCTTCATATGAAAACACCGTTGTACTGTTTTTTCTTTTGGTCCTATAGGTCATATATGACCTCCATGGACGATAATTCAATCTCTCTCTCTCTCTCTCTCTCTCTAAGTTCCATAGTTGCATGAAATTGGGAACGGGAGGTGGGAATGGGAGCAAAAACTAGGGGGAAAATATATATGCGAGTATTTTGGTGTATATGCGAGTTGTCAAAGAAGAATGGGATTTGCAGTCTGGTGTATGTCATAGATACCCGCGAGCTTGGCATTGTAAGTATTTGCCTTTGTAAGTTATGTCTAAAATGTTGATATCACAAAGAAAGAGGCTTGGTTACTTGTTTCTATTGGTGACATTAGTGCTACTTGTGTTTGACAGTCCCCTTTCTCTGATGACGGATCTGATGATGAGGAGGAAAATAATGAACCTCATAGAGCTTCAGACAATCTTCTACCCAATCATTGGTTTTGCGATTTATTGGTCAGTGGTTCTTTTCATATAAGTCGTTTTTGTTGCTCTTTTCTTGCTATTGGTCTCTAGACTTTGGGCTTCAAGAGTTTTGGCTTTGGTCCTTTGACTTTCAATAACCCAGCTTGATTGCAAGTTTGGCTTAAAGTGAATCGGATATGCTTTTAGCAAAAGCTTCAAATTTTGACCTAAAAACCGCAAGACTTTTAAGTTTGCCTTTATTTTATAGTTCTAATACTCTATTGCACATTGTTTGCAAAAGTTAGAATGAATAGAAACGCTTGAGTTTGGTTCATGATATATGTGTGTGTGTGTGTGTGTGTGTGAGAGAGAGAGAGAGAGAGAGAGAGAGAGAGAGAGATATTAATAAGAAAGAGATGCATTTAGAGAAAAAAAAAGTTAATACCTTTTGTAATGTGTTTTGATTTAATAAGTGAAGTTTTCTATGGTTGTTTATGAGTATACCATTATTTGTTATTTAGAGAACAATTCATTTCATATGTGCGCCTTAAATCTCATGTGGGAAGCCTATTGAGTAGGTGGCTAGTATCATTTGTTTTGAGACTGACATTTGTATCAGTTTAAAGGGAAAATGATGTCCGTCTTTTGACAAATTACATTGAATCAATTGGTTTATTTTAATTTAGTATTCATTACATTTGTTGCTTTTCATGGTTTGTTCTCTTAACATCTATTGCAAATGAAAACACACTAAAATCTACACTTCTGTTCATTTGCAGTTCAACATGTGTTTTTGCAAAAGCATGTGCTTCTAAAATTGTTATGTTACTAGTATATATAAAATAGTGGGTCATTACATTGCATACGAAATCCGTATGAGGGGGGATGGTTCATTGCGAGAACGTTCGTATCTTGTCCGTATGTAGGAGGGTAGGTTAGCATGTAAGATACCGTACATAAGGGGGTTTCTCTAATTTTGATGCACGCAGGTGACATCTCCCCATTACTAATAGTGAATCCCCCGGGGGCACAATAGGTGCTTGAGGGTTGTTGTATATTCTTTGGAAGTTAATATGACATTCCAACTCACATTTGTGAGTACGGCAAAAAAAAAAGATAATTAGTCAATTGATTGCACTTAGATTAAGTGCACTTAATTTGAAGTGTATGTATGTCAAAATTCATATGTTTTTAGATTAACTAGTCTTTGTCTTAATGCAGTGTTCAATGTAAACTACCGAAGTCTAAGAGAGAGAGAGAGAGAGAGAGAGAGAGAGAGAGAGAGAGAGAGAGAGAGAGAGAGGTGTGCACGCGCACTCACGTGGATACACATGTACGTGCTTGTGTGTGTGCATGTATGCACAATTACAAAAGCGAGTGTGTGTGCAAGATTATTCAATTGTGCTAATCCAAAATTTTCATGTGGTTGCTTGTTTTGTTTCACATAGAAATTTAAATACAACTTCCTAGCATACCTTGTCAAAGTCTTTGTTGATTGCTCTTAGGTATTGATATGATGGATTTTGAAGCAATGGGCAAGGAAATCCAGTGGTAGAAAAGAACTGATGACCAAAAACATCATTCATGGTTACATATTCAATTCTAAATAAGGATGCAAGCATAATCATTCATAACAAATAAAGATGTTTACAATCATGAGCTCCTATAGGACCAAAATCTTTTTCTTCTCCAAAAGATAAGCCTCCCTTTCACATTAAGATTATTGACTTTTATACCTAGGGATTTCTAAATTGCCAGTGGCTAGTTCACATGGGCCTTTACACCTATCATGATAGAATTACAACTCAAAGATTTAACATGCTACTCTCAAAGTGGGATTTACACATAGTATAGCTACACTAGCTTGAGAAAATAACAGAGTACAAATTCATTAAAAATCATGGGGTTCGGCTAGGTGGACGCTCATGTAATGTATCTGCCAAACAGAATCACAGCTATTGGTTTCTCTTTTCTTGCTTAAGAAGAGAGGTCCTTAAGTTATCTACAAAAGATTGGAGTTGTTCGTTGCAAGAGGGTAAGTGGGACAAGGATTTGGGTAAGTGGGACATAAATTTATTATCTTGGCCGAGTGCCTGTTTCAAAACAGGGTGCGGGATACACTATTGGGAACTATGGATTTAATAAGAGACTCATTCAAGGCTTCCCCTTGGGCTTGGTTGTATTGCTCACAACCTTTTATCCTAGCACTATTTGGCTCAATTTAGAGTTCTGTAGAAAAAGTTAGAGCAGTTTAGGTAAACCGCACTTAAAACAACAATCAAAACTATCTCCAACTCTCTCAGGACTAGGCCATAAGAACTTTTTCTTATATCTTGGTCTCTAGAGGGTATTTTTAGCTCATAGATTTGAGATGTTCTCAAGTATATCTACAAGCTCATGAAGTCAGATACCCCCACTATACAGAGTTACATGAATCACGATCCATGACCCTCTATCCAATTTTGACTTCAAATTTTGATAGTAACTAGACAAGGTCATTTGTAAGCCCTCTACAAATTCTCATCAATTTCTAAGGTTGGGGGACATGGATTGTGATCCATGCTCCATCAATTCTGGACTTGATCTTTGGATAGCTTGCTTCTCTTTAATAGCTCTCTGCACTGGTGACCTCTTTGGCCAAAAAAACACATTTGGGAACATGAATCGTGATCCATGTTTTGTGGCCAAATCAAGTGGAATTTGCACAAGAGTTAGCCCTTGATCCCTTAATACTAGATATCCTCTTATCTTTTAATTTGGAACTGTTTTGCTAGGTCAAATGCAAAGCCCTAGGTTTGATTTATAGTTTAGAGTCTGTCTTCTATTTTGATGCCTCTTGACCCAAATTTGTTCATTTTTTACCAAAATTGGACTTTGGGACATGTTTCCTTATGCATGCAATGCAGCCTGAGAAAATTCCAAGTCAACCTATCACCATGGTGTCATGGATCATGATCCACGTTTGGTGGAATTTTGATTTGTACCACTTGTAGATGAAGGTATTTCTAAGATATCCCCAAACTTATTTTTGAATTTGCATCACTTTTTGCCAAACAAAAGTGAAATCTTGAGTTTGTTTTGGCAGTTTCTAACAATCTTCATCTTTTGGCTCTTTTGACCACTTTTTTCAGCTTTTTTGCCAATGAGTCTTTTGGGAAATGTGTCAAATAGTCTCACCTACAAAGATGTATAGTCTCTATCCAAGAATTTTGCAAGGGGTCATGGATCGCCATCCATGTTTCGTCAGATTTGAACCCTAAACTTGGTTTGGTGATTAGCTACAGTAAGGAGTCTAGCCCACCACTTATTTTTGGATTTGGAAAGCTTTCTCTCTACGAATGCCAATTTTTGCGTTTTCCTTGCGGTTTTTAACTTGTAACTAGTATTTTATAAATTTGGTAAACTTTTTTTTTTTTTTGTGATGGTGCCCTTTACAAAAGTTGTTCCAAATGTTATAGCTACTCACTGCTCAAATCTCAGCTCGAGATGCCTCAGGGGCTCATGGATCACGACGTATGTATCAACACATATGATAATGAAACTTGGTTAGCTGTATGTCCACACCCTATAGATGTTATATTTTTACCTATTTTTGAATTTGGATTCCAAAATGTCAATGATATCCCTAGTTTTTGAAAGCATTGACTAGGACACATGAACTTTTTCTTATATCTTGGTCTCCAGAGGGTATTTTTTGCTCAAACTTAAAATTTGGGATGTTCTCAAGTACATCTTCAAGCTCAAGAAGTCAGATATCCCCACTATGCAGAGGTACATGAATCATAATCCATGACCCTCTCTCAAATTTTTTGATAGTAACTAGACAAGGTCATTTGTAAGCTCTCTATAAATTTTTGTCAATTTCTAAGGTTGGGGGATATGGATTGCGATCCATGTTCCACCACTTTTGGACTTGATCTTTGGACAACTTGCTTCTCTTTAGTAGCTCTCTGCATTGGGGACCTTTTTGGCCAAGAAAACACTTTTGGGAACATGGATCGCGATTCATGTTTTGTGGCCAAATCAAGTGGAATTTGCACAAGAGCTACCCCTTGATCCCCTAATACCAGATATCCACTTATTTTTAAAATTGGAACTGTTTTGATAGGTCAAATGCAAAGCCCTAGGTCTGATTTGTAGTTTAGAGTTTGTCTTCTATTTTGATGCCTTTTGATGCAAATTGCTCATTTTCTTTTTCCAAAATTGTACTTTGGGATATGTTTCCTTATGCATGCAATGCAGTCTGGGAAAATTCCACATCAACCTATCACCATGGGGTCATGGATCACAATTCATGTTTGGGTGGAATTTTGATTTGTACCACTTGTAGATGAAGGTATGTCTAAGATATACCCAAACTTATTTTTGAATTTGGATCACTTTTTGCCAACCAAAAGTGAAATCTTGAGTCTGTTCTGGCAGTTCTTCTAACAGTCTTCATCTTTTGGCTCTTTTGACCACTTTTTTCAGCTTTTTTGCCAGTGAGTCTGTTTGGAAATGTGTCAAATAGTCTCACGTACAAAGATGTATAGTCTCTATCCAAAATTTTGCAAGGGGTCATGTTTAGGCAGATCTGAACCCCACACTTGGCTTGGTGATTAGCTGCAGCCTAAGGAGTCTAGCCCATCGCTTATTTTGGATTTGGAAAGCTTTCTTTCTATCAAATGCCAATTTTTGCCTTTGCCTTGAGGTTTTTAACTTGTAACTAGTTCGCTAATTTGGTCAACTTTTTGTTTTTTGTTGTGATGGTGCCTTTAGAAAAGTTGTCCCAAATGTTATCAACTACTCATTGCTCAAATCTTAGCTCCAGATGCCTCAGGGGGTCATGGATCACGATGTATGTTTGAACATATCTGATGATGAAACTTGGTCAGTTGTATGCCCACACCCTGTATATGTTAGATTTTCACCAAATTTTTGAAATTGGATTCCAAAAGTTCAATCCCTAGTTTTTAAAAGGGTTGACTAGGACACATGAAATTTTTTTATATCTTGGTCTCCAAAGGGTATTTTTAGCTCATACTTGAGATTTGAGATGTTCTCAAGTATATCTACAAGCTCATGAAGTCAAATATCCCCACTATGCAGAGGTACATGAATCACGATCCATGACCTCTGTCCAATTTTGACTTCAAATTTTGATAGTAACTAGACAAGGTCATTTGTAAGCTCTCTAAAAATTTTCATCAATTTCTAAGGTTGGGGGACATGGATTGTGATGCATGTTCCACCAATTCTGGACTTGATCTTTGGACACTTTGCTTCTCTTTAGTAGCTCTTTGCACTGGGGACCTTTTTGGCCAAAAAAACACTTTTGGGAACATGGATCACGATCCATGTTTTATGGCCAAATCAAGTGCAATTTGCACAAGAGCTAGCCCTTGATCCCTTTATACCAGATATACACTTATGTTTTAATTTGGAACTGTTTCGATAGGTCAAATGCAAAGCCCTAGGTCTGATTTGTAGTTTAGAGTCTGTCTTCTATTTTGAAGCCTTTCAACCCAAATTTGCTCATTTTTTTTGCAAAATTGGACTTTGTATGTTTCCTTATGCATGCAATGCAGTCTGGGAAAATTCCAAGTCAACCTATCACCATGGGGTCATGGATCGTGATCCATGTTTGGTGCAATTTTTGATTTGTGCCACTTGTAGATGACGGTATTTCTAAGATATCCCCAAACTTATTTTTGAATTTGGATCACTTTTTGCCAACCAAAAGTGAGATCTTGAGTCTAATCTGGAATTTTCTTCTAACGGTCTTCATCTTTCGGCTCTTTTGACCACTTTTTAAAGCTTTTTCGCCAATGAGTCTTTTGGGAAATGTGTCAAATAATCTCACCTACAAAGATGTATAGTCTCTATCCAAAATTTTGCAAGGGTTCATCGATCGCGATCCATGTTTGGTCAGGTCTGAACCCCAAACTTGGCTTGGTGATTAGCTACAGCCTAAGGAGTCTAGCCCACCACTTATTTTTGGCTTTGTAAAGCTTGTTCTCTATTGAATGCCAATTTTTGTGTTTGCCTTGCGATTTTTAACTTGTAACTAGTATTTTGCTGATTTGGTCAACTTTTTGTTTTTTGTTGTGATGGTGCCCTTTACAAAAGTTGTCCCAAATGTTATCAGCTACTCACTGCTCAATCTTAGCTCCAGATGCCTCAAGGGGTCATGGATCATGATGTATCTTTGAACACATTTTGATGATGAAACTTGGTCAGTTGTATGCCCACACCTTGTAGATGTTAGATTTTCACCTATTTTTGAAATTCGATTCCAAAAGGTCAATGATATCCCTAGTTTTTTAAAGCGTTGACTAGGACACATGAACTTTTTTTTATATCTTGGTCTCTAGAGGGTATTTTTAGCTCAAACTTGAGATTTGAGATGTTCTCAAGTATACCTACAAGCTCATGAAGTCATATATCCCCACTATGCAGAGGTACATGAATCACGATCCATGATCCTCTGTCAAATTTTGCAAATTTTGATAGTAACTAGACAAGGTCATTTGTAAGCTCTCTACAAATTTTCATCAATGTCTAAGGTTGGGGGACATGGATTGTGATCCATGTGTTGGAATTAGGGTTGCAGAGGAGCACACACAGCTTGGAGAAGACGAAGGAAGCTCAAGGCATACAATAGAGAGTGTGTTACTTAGTGTGCAATGGAAAGATAGATAGCCCTAGAGTGATGGGCGTATATACAATGCACGGGGGAAAAAACCTCCTAAAGAGGGAAAAAATGCCCCGGCGGTCCTAGTGTGTTCACACACATCACTACCACATGTATATGGTAACAAATCCCCCCTGGAGTGATGCGGTGAACAAGAGCTGGCACATGAGTATAGGGAAGTGCCATGCCCTGAGGACAAGATCAGTCCACAAAGGGGAGTAAGCCTAAAGCTTTGCGGAAAGCTTCAAGATTCTCACGAGACGATGCCTTTGTGAAAAGATCTGCAAGGTTGTCATGTGTTGGCACATAAGCCAAGCTGATCTCTCCTCCTGAGAGCCTCTCCCTGACATAGTGGTAATGCACCTCAATGTTCTTTGTGCGAGCATGAAAAACTGGGTTCCTCACAACTGCAAATGCGCTCTGACTGTCAGTGTAGATAGTGTTGGCAGTGTCCTGTCCAACACCCAAATTAGCCATAAGGCGTCTGAGCCATACACACTCAACTGTAGCTGTGAAGACTGCCTTGTACTCAGCCTCACAACTCGAAGTGGCCACAGTAGGTTGCTTCTTGCTCAACCATGATATACATGAACTTCCAAGCATGAAACAAAAACCACTTGTGGACACTCGCGTGTCAAAACAACTAGCCCAATCTGAGTCCGAAAAAGCATGTAAGTCTGGCGGCAATGATCCCCCCTTGGGATAAAACAAGCCAAGATGTAAAGTGCCCACTAAGGTAGCGGAAAATCCTCTTGACAGCCTGCCAATGCTTAGACCTTGGGCTATGCATAAATCTGCTGACCTGTGAGACTGCAAACTAAATATCGGGCCTCGTGTTGCACACATAAATGAGGCAGCCAATAGCAGTTTGGTAAAGAGTGACATCAGCAGGATCACCAACATCATGTAGACTCAACTTCAAACCTGTTTCCATGGGAGTGACAATAGGTTTGCAATCCTCAAGTCCAAGCTTACATAGCAATGTCTCTATGTAACTTTAGTGACACAAGGCAATACCACCATTACACTGCTTAAACTGTATACCCAATGAATGATGCAACAGTCCCAAATCTTTCATCTTGAAAGTAGCATTCAAATCAGCCTTAAATTCAGCAATATGTCTCTCATTTGGTCCAATGATCAACAAATCATCGACATAAAGAACCACAATGGGAAATACATCATCCTCACGCTTTACATACAATGTGCTTTCTGTTGGACTGTTACGAAAGCCTCGTTTAACCAAATGAGTGTTAGATTTCTCATACCAAGCACGAGGAGATTGCTTCAACCCATACAAAGCCTTCTTACATCTGCACACTTTGTCCTCTTGTCCTTTTATGACAAAACCACGAGGCTGCGTTACATAAACTTCCTCAAATATGTCACCATTCACGAAAGCAGTAACAATGTCTGATTGATGTACATCCCAACCAAAATAAGCTGCCAATGCACATAGAAAATGCACAGTAGTCATACCACAAGTGGGAGCAAAAGTCTCTTCATAATCTATGCCTTTTTGCTGTGCATAACCCTTTGCAACAAGTCGAGCCTTATGGCGATCGATCTCACCATCCGGCTTGTGTTTCAACTTGTAAACCCACTTCGTACCAATGGCCTTTTTGCCAGGAGGCAAATCACATAAAGTCCATGTGTCATTTTCTATAAGTGCATCATATTCTGATTGCATGGCAGCCATCCAATTTTCTGAATTCTGTGCTTCATCAAAAGACAGAGGCTCCTCAACATCATGTAAACTAGACACAGCCAAAGCATAACAATCTGATGCATAAGATTCATGGCGAGAGCCTGAACGAGTACGACTAGACAAAGGTAATTTATTGTCACGCAAAGTGTGCACCAGCCATTTTGGCATACCTCTAGCCTGCTCATTTTCAGCCCTTTCCTCATCAAGTACATCATGTACATCTGCATCAGTAATAGGCTGATCTAAAACATTTTCAGAAACCCCCATAGGCTGTACATTTGCCTCATTGGAACTTACATTCGTATTTCCACCACTAAAAAGAGGGAACAAAGTGTCATAAATGTCTTGTGAGCTTACATTACTGTCTCTAGTACATGACAACAAGGGCTGAACAGAATCTTCCACAAACACTACATCCCGTGAAACCAGAATATGTTTTGTTTGCGAATGATACAACTTGTAACCTTTGCTTTCAGCACTATAACCAACAAAAATACATTTGACTGCCTTATCATCCACAAATTTGACTACAAGTCCAAGTCTAGCAAGTGCGGATACAGACAAGAGATTCTTCTTGATCCCAGGTACATAAAGTGCATCAACAAGTGTGAAGGAACTGCCATTAGCAGCAGTGAGCACAATCTTTCCAACTCCCTGAACTGGATAAGAGGCGTTGTTGGCACAATTGAATGAATTCCCATGAGGGACAGACTCGAGAGAGGTAAACAATTCACGATGTGAGGTAATGTGCTTTGTAGCACCACTGTCGAAATACCACACATGTGAATCTGCAGCAACTGACAAGCATGCATCATGGACATCAGGATTGTAAGTGCACTCTGCGCTAAAAGCCCATTTTGCATCAACATCAGCAACACAGTCTCCTTTCACAGAAGACTCAACAATGGCTGCATTTGTAGTGGAACCACCCTCTTTCTTCTTAGCCTCTTTGGCCTTCAACTTAGGACACGACTTGATCAAGTGATCATTGGCTTTACAGTAATGGCAACGCATTTTCTTTTTGCCCTTATCACCAGAATTTCTGGACGAATTGCTGCCAGTAGAAGCATTAGGAACATGATTTTTGCCACTCGCAGCAGAACCATAAGAAGTGGCTGCATTGCTGTTACCACCCTTTCTTTGAGAAGCCCAAATCAAAATTCTTGTCGACCTGCGAACGCTCGCCAAAGCTCACTGAAATCGGAGGAAGTGAGCAGGCGTGTGCTGGAGCAGCTGGCGACTAAGCCTGGGAGGACGTGACTGGCTCTGATACCAATTGTTGGAATTAGGGTTGCAGAGGAGCACACACAGCTTGGAGAAGACGAAGGAAGCTCAAGGCACACAATAGAGAGTGTGTTACTTAGTGTGCAATGGAAAGATAGATAGCCCTAGAGTGATGGGCGTATATACAATGCACGGGGAAAAAAACCTCCTAAAGAGGGAAAAATGCCCCAGCGGTCATAGTGTGTTCACACACATCACTACCACATGTATATGGTAACACCATGTTCCATCAATTCTGGACTTGATCTTTGGACAGCTTGCTTTTCTTTAGTAGCTTTCTACACTGGGGACGTTTTTGGCTAAAAAAACACTTTTGGGAACATGGATTATGATCCATGTTTTCTGGCCAAAATCAAGTGGAATTTGCATAAGAGCTAGCCCTTGATCCCTTAATACCAGATATACACTTATGTTTTAATTTAGAATTATTTTGATAGGTCAAATGCAAAGCCTTAGTTCTGATATGTAGTTTAGAGTTTGGCTTCTATTTTGAAGTCTTTTGACCCAAATTTGCTCATTTTTTTCCAAAATTGACTTTGGGATATGTTTCCTTATGCATGCAATGCAGTCTGGGAAAATTCCAAGTCAACCTATCACCATGGGGTCATGGATTGTGATCCATGTTTGGTGGAATTTTGATTTGTACTACTTTTAGATGATGTATTTCTAAGATATCCCCAAACTTATTTTTGAATTGGGATCACTTTTTGCCAACCAAAAGTGAAATCTTGAGTTTATTCTGGGAGTTTCTAACAGTCTTCATCTTTCAGCTCTTTTGACCACTTTTTAAAGCTTTTTTGCCGATGAGTCTTTTGGGAAAGGTGCTTCAAATAGTCTCACCTACAAAGCTGGATAGTCTCTATCCAAATTTTTTTGCAAGGGATCATGGATCGCGATCCATGTCTGGTATGTTATGAACCCCAAACTTGGCTTGGTGATTACCTGCAGCCTAAGGAATCTTTCCCACCACTTATTTTTGGATTTGGAAAATGTTTTCTCTATCAAATGCCAATTTTTGTGTTTGCTTGCAGTTTTTAACTTGTAACTAGTTTTGTACTAATTTGGTCAACTTTTTTTGTTTTTTGTGATGTCGATGGTTTCTACTTACGCTACTCATAAGTATTGAAAAGAAAGAATGAACAAAAACAATCACAACAATGCAAATAAAAGTTGTAATGGAAAAGGGAGCACTCTAAAAGCATTGAGAAGATTTGAAGAATGAAATGCTTTTGGTATCTCACTCACAACCCTCAATACCTCCCAAGAATTTACCTAGCAAGTCCCTACTTCTATCATCTACCAAGCACTAAACTCCATGTCTAGCTGCTTTATGGCTTAACGAAATGAATATCAAATCTTTGGAAAAGAATGCTCCAAATACACACTAGGTTAATTCTCCAAAAATGGCACCAATGTTAGCGAGTCGTTGTGACAGATATCTATAGCATAGCTATCTGGCACTAACATAATATATCAATACTCTGGAAGTGACTAGAATGGGGCATGTAGACCTTTAAGGTTGTCAATCTCAAGAAGTGAACCTTATAAGCAAACACATCAACTCAACAAGCAAATTACAATATCAGTGATAAATTTTTTTTGTTATGTCCTATCCCACTGGTCTCAATGGTCACGCCATTTCAACACTCAAACAAAGTCCAAATGCGAAAAAACTTTAGGAGGAGGTCTAAGATACCTGGGAGCACTATCCTACCAAGTCTGGTGGCAATCTGAGAAGTTACCAAAATCACAATCCATCATGATCAAGGTCCTCAAAACTGCAATAGAACATACCAGAAAGGTCATTCTATGGTCTAAGAACACTCTCTTGTGTTCAAAACGTTAAAAAATAATCATTAAAGCACTTAAAACAACCAATTTATCTTGCCAATGTGTAGTCACAAGCCACGACAAAATTGAGAATGATTACACTTAACTTAAAGAGCAAGAGACAAGGAACACAATGCAAGTTTTGGAATTGAAATCAGATTACCCAATCACAAGATATGTTGATTACAAGTTGGAGTAGAGTAGCCACTTGAGTGTACGTACATAGAACTCTTCTTCTTCTCCAAAAGATAAGCTTCCCTTTCACATTAAGATTATTGACTTTTATAGCTAGGGCTTTCTAAATGGCCAGTGTCTAGTTCACATGGGCCTTTCCCACATATCATGACAGAATTGACCTACTTCTCTCAAAGTAGGATTTACACACAGTGTAGCTACACTAGCTTGGAAAAATAATAGAGTAGAAATTCATTAGCTATAGTAGCTTGGTAATTAGATGTAGTCTAAGGAGTCTAGCCTATCACTTATTTTTAGAGCAGTGTACTATTCATGTAGAGTGTGACTAATAACTTTTTTGCAAAAAGGCCTCTGAGATACATGGATCACAATCTATGTTTGATAACAGATTTTGCTCAAATTTTCTAGATTGCTTCTATTGAGTTTTCTAAGGAACTTGGTTACCAAATTTTGAGTATTGATCAGCTTTTAAGTTTCTACCATCAAATTTTTTGAATTTTAGAGTTATGGTCGTTTCATCCAGAATATGATTTTCAATAGTTTTTGCCCAATGTTTTTATCCCAATTTTGTGGTGATGGTTTCTACTTACCCTACTCCTAAGTACTGGAAGGAAAGAATGAACAAAAACAAACACAATAATGCAAATAAAAGTCTTAATGGAAAATGGAACAACACTTTGAAAGCATCAAGAAGATTCGAAGAATGAAATGATTTTGGTATCTCAGTCCCAATCTTGAATACCTCTCAAGAATAAATCTATCAAGTCCCCGACTTCTAGTATCTACCAAGCACTAAACCCCGTGTCTAGCTGCTTTACTACTAAAGTGTAAACAGAATGGATGGCAAATATTTGAAAAAGAACGCTCCAAATACACACTAGGTCACTCACCATCTAAGGATCAATCCCCGCAACGACACCAATGCTAGTGGGGGTCATCATGATAGACATCCATAGCATAGCTAATTGGCAGTAACATAATATATCAATACTCATGAAAGTGACTCGGATGGGGTATGGAGCCTCTTTGAGGTTGTCAATCTCAAGAAGTGAACTAACAAGAAAACACATCAACTCAATAAGAAAATCATGATATCAATGATCACAAAATTTCCTTATGTCCTATCTCACTGCTCTTGGTCATCATGCCATTTTAGCACTCGAACGCAATCCAAATGCAACAAAACTTTAGGAGGATATTTAAGACACCTAGAAACTCTTTCCTAGCAAGTCTGATCGCAATCTGAGAAGGTACCAAAATCACAATCCATCATGATGAAGATCCTCAAAACTGCAATAGAACATACCAAAAACTTTGCTCTATGGTCTAAGAACACTGTCCTATGGTCAAAATGTAAAAAAAAAAAACCATTAAAGTACTCAAAACAACCGATTTAGCTTGCTAATGTGTAGTCACAAACCACTGCAAGATTGAAAAGCATTACACTTACCTTAAGGAGCAAGAGACAAGGAACACAATGCAAGTTTTGGAAGTAAAAATTAGATTACCTAATCATAAAATATGTTGATTACAATTTGGAGTAGAGTAGCCGCTTGAGCACACGTACAAAAACTCTTCTTTTTCTCCAAAAGATAAGCCTCCCTTTCACATTAAGATTATTGATTTTTATACCAAAAGGTCAATGATTTTCACTTATTTTTGAATTTGAATTCCAAAAGGTCAATGATATCCCTAGTTTTTGAAACCCTTGATTTAGTAACTTTTTTGCCGTATCAACCAATTTTAATGTGATTTTTGAGTTTTTCTTGCAAACAAACTTTATCATAGCACTGTCCTATTGTTGTAGAGTGTGCAAATGATTATACTTACAACTTACGGAGCAAGAGACAAGGAAAACAATGCAAGTTTTGGAATTGAAATCAGATTACCCAATCACAAGATATGTTGATTACAAGTTGGAGCAGAGTATCCGCTCTAGCGTACGCACACACAATTCTTCTTCTTCTCCAAAAGATAAGGCTCCCTTTCACATTAAGATAATTGACTTTTATACCTAGGGCTTTTTAAATTACCAGCGGCTGGTTAACATGGGCCTTTACACATATCATGACAAAATTACAACTCAAAGATTTGACTTGCTACTCTTGAAGTGGCGTTTACACACAATGTAACTACACTAGCTTGAGAAAATAACAGATACAAATTCATTAAAAATCATGGTGTTCGGCTAGGTGGGCGCTTGTGTACTGTATTTGCCAGACAGTATTAAAGCTATTGGTTTCTCTTTTTTTGCTTAAGAAGAGAGGTCCTTAAATTATCTGCAAAAGATTGGAGTTGTTCATTGCAAGAGGGTAAGTGGGACAGGGATTTATTATCCCAGTTGGCGTGCCTATTTCAAAACAAGGTGTGGGGTACACCGTTGAGAACTATGGACTTAATAATGGATTCATTTGGAGCTTGCCCTTGGGGTTTGTTGTATTGCTCAAAAGCTTTTATCCTAGCACTACCTGACTCAATTTGGAGTTGTGTAGCAAAAGTTAGAGCAGTTCAGGTAAACCGCACTTAAAACAACAATCAAAATTGTCTTACGACCATAACACAGGAACTTTTTCTTATATCTTGGTATTGAGAACGTGGTTTTAGCTCAAACTTGAGATTTGAGATGTACTCAAGTATATCTACAAGTTGATGAAGTCAGATACCTCCACTATGTAGAGGTAGATGGATCGTGATCCATGACCCTCTGTCAAATTTTGACTTCAAGTTTTGACGGTAACTAGACAAGGTCATTTATAGGCTCTATACAAGTTTCCATCAATTCCAAGATTGGGGTACATGGATTGTGTTGTTCCACCACTTTTGGACTTGATTTTTGAACAGTTTGTTTCTCTTTAATATCTCTCTACACTAGTGAACTTTATGGCCAAAAAATCACTTTTGGGGACATGGATCGCGATCCATGTTTTGTAGCCAAATGAAGTGAAATTTGCATAGGAGCTAGCCCTTGATCCCTTGATACCAGATTTCCACTTATTTTTGAATTTGAAACTATTTTAATAGGTCAAATGCAAAACCCTAGGTATGATCTATGGTTTAGAGTCCGTGTTCTATTGTGATGGCTTTTGACCCAAATTTGCTCATTTTTTATCAAAATTGGAATTAGGGATATGCTTCCTTATGCATGCACTATAGTCTGGGAAAATTCCAAGTCAAGCTATCACCATGGGGTCATGGATCGTGATCTATGTTTGGTGGAATTTTGACCCAAGATTTCTACCACTTGTAGATGAAAGTATTTCTAAAATATCCCCAAACTTATTTTTGAATTTGGATCACTTTTTGCCAACCAAAAGTGAAATCTTGAGACTGATGTGGCAATTTCTAACAGTCTTTTGCTTTTGGCTCTATTGACCACTTTTTTCAGCTTTTTTACCAGCGAGTCTTTTGGGAAAGGTGTTTCAAATACCCGGGGGATTCACTCTATATACAAAACAAGACGCCACCTGCGAGCGGACAACTTTGATAAAACCCCTATATACGACTCATATTAGGGAATATGACCCCCCTTTCTACGCTTATACGACAGTCAATGAAGAAAACTATCATACCCCTATCTTACATATAAAATTTAGGTCTCACATAATCTAGTTGAGTAAAACTAGTCAAAGAGTGTGTAGCATAGTGACCGATAACGTACTAAGGAACCACTTCTAATGATATGCCCTCAATGTTTCTTAGTTTGACTTTCAAACTATGTACCCAATCACGCTGCACTCTAGCTACTCGTCCATTTTTGACCCATCCAAAGTTGGTGTAAATCAACCCTTGACCTGCTCCAAATCAGCCCTTATCTATGACCGGCTTGATGCAAAAT
Source organism: Adiantum capillus-veneris (assembly GCF_014529385.1). Classification (NCBI taxonomy): domain Eukaryota; kingdom Viridiplantae; phylum Streptophyta; class Polypodiopsida; order Polypodiales; family Pteridaceae; genus Adiantum; species Adiantum capillus-veneris. The sequence goes on from NC_140935.1 coordinate 62,119,640, forward strand.
TTTATATGTGACTTGATAAAAAACTTTTCCTAAACTCATCTTGAGTTCTAGTGCACATCGCTGACCAATTGCTACAAGTAATCAACCCGAGTAAGTCCCCCCCCCCCTCAAATATGATACCCCCCTCCCTTATTTTTAAGCTTGAGAGATAAATTATTGGGGGCCTGCCCCTAACTTATACGCTTATGTAACTTGTAAAAGAAATCCCCCTCCCCTGCACTTACGTGGTGCGGTAAGTTTATCATGGTGAATCCCCCGGGTTCAAATAGTCTCGCCTACAAGACTGTATAGTGTCATGGATCACAATCCATGTTTGGTCAGATCTAAACCCCAAACTTGGCTTGGTGATTAGCTCCAGTCTAAGGAGTCTAGCCCACCACTTATTTTTGGATTTGAAAAAATTTCTCTCCATCAAATGCCAATTTTTGTGTTTGCCTTGCAATTTATAACTTGCAACTAGTATTTTGCTAATTTGGTCAACTTTTTGTTGCTTTTTGCTATGGTACCCTTTACAAAAGTTGTTTCAAACATTAGAAGATGCTCAAATCTTAGCTCGAGATGCTTCAGGGGCTCATGGATCATGATCTATGTTTGAACATATTTGATGATTGAACTTGGTCAGTTGTATACTCACACCCTATATATGTTAGATTTCACTTATTTTTGAATTTGGATTCCAAAAGGTCATTGATATCCCTAGTTTTTGAAACCCTTGATTGCCCTATTAACAAATTTTGATGTGATTTTTGAGTTTTTCTTGCAAACAAACTTTATCAGAGTAGTTTGCTATTGATGTAGAGTGTCACTGACAACTTTTCTGTCAAAAAGGCCTCTGAAATACATGGAACGTGATCCATGTTTGATCACAAATTCTAAAATTTTCCAGATTGTCTCTTAGAGTTTTGTAAGGCACTTCGTTACCAAATTTTTGAGTGTTTATTAGCTTTTAAGTTTCTACCATCAAAATGTCAAAATTTTACAGTAATTGTTGTTTTGTCCAAAATATGATTTTCAATTGTTTTCGCCTTGATCTTTTTATGCCAATTTGATGGTGATGGTTTCTACTTACCCTACTCCTAAGTACCGGAAAGAAAGTATGAACAAAAACAAACACAACAATGCAAATAAAAGTCGTAATGGAAAATGGAACAGCACTTTGAAAGCATCGAGAAGAGCTAAAGAATGAAATGCTCTTGGTATCTCACTCACAACCCTCAATACTTCTCAAGAATAGACCTAGCAAGTCCTCGACTTCTAGCATCTACCAAGCAGTAAACCCTGTGTGTAGCTGCTTCACTGCTAAACTGTGAACAAAATGGATGGCAAGACTGTTACAAGATTGGACACCCCTTGTTGTATGTTGCATATTATTCATCTCTATATACAATTATAACTATTTAAAAATATTCAAAAAAACCAAGTTCACAATCATGGCCTACTTTTCTAAGGCACCTACAATTGCTAAACAACTTTTAAACCTACAACAATCTCTCACCTATGAGCGCATGCCACGGCAAGAACTTGAAGACAAATTACTGCACTTTGCACATATTAAAATTGTGGCTACACCAAAGCAAAATAAAATTAGCAGAAAAGCCTTCACTTTCAAGGATTTTGATGGCACAAAGGATGCTAACACTATTCTAGCATAAGTTAGCCACTTAGATGACTACTTTCATTGATGAAGATTTTCTAGAACATGAAATGGATAAATTTGCATCCAATCATCTCACTAGTAGTGTTGCACTTTGGTGGAATGCCACCAAACAACATGGTAGAAGACCACGTACCTGGCGTGCATTCAAAAAGTTTTTTCTACCCCAATTTTTACCTACACAATACAAAGCTAAAACAAGATGACAATGGGATTTGATTTGGCAAGATAGAAATGAAGATGTACAAGCGTATACTGTTTTGGAATTTTCTAATTCAATTGCAAGCTATTGAAATTGTCAATCATAGGAAGCTCAAGCGTAAGTATATATCAAGTTTAGCCCAACTAATTGGTGCTGAATTAGATATGTTTGAATCCGATTCTCTATCAAAGGACATCAACTTGGCTCATAATGCCAAGAATAAGAAATGTGAACACCAAATCCACAATGATCAACCTGCTAATGTTAATTGTAACAAGAGAGTTCTTTTCTCTCCTAACTTTGACTAGAACAGACATCAAAGTCATAGCTTTTCAAGAGGTGTAGATTTGACAACTCTACTACATCTTTTCAACCTCAAGGTAACAACAACAGCAACACACATCAATGGAACAACCAAAATTCTTCCAACAACCAATGACCTGTTTACAAGTCTGATGGTAACAAAAAGGTGAAATATTTTAAATGTTTTTAGTATGGCCACTATGCAGATAAGTGCCCCAATCAACAACCATTCAACAAAAATCGCTCAAATGGTGTTTTAGTTAACCTCATAAAAGATGCTCATCTTGACAACCATGAAGTGGAATCCAATTATGGTCAGGAGTATTATCTAGAGTATGATGCCCATGACAACTCATCTCCAGGTACTTCTATATCTCCTCACACTTTGTTTAAAGTGCAAGGCGTAGTAAAGGGTGGAAATATCACCATTTTTTTAGATGATGGCAGTAGCCATGATTTTATTTCTACACAACTATCCCATCAACTATCTCTCTCTCAACTTTCTTCATCTCACAAGGTTAAAAAAAAATGTATAACCAATGTTTCAATTGTAAAACTCAAGTGACTATTGAAGTTTGCATTGGTAAATTTACACAAATGCGCACATTTTTTGTCACACCATTGCGTGGTATGGATATAATTTTGGGAATGCCTTTTTGTCATGAATTTAATCCATAGATTAATTACAAAACACACACATGACTATCACACATGACAGTCAAAATTTCTCCATCCAAGCAACACTAGCACATCAAAAGTTTCCACTCCTTTCTCACACCCAAGCAAAACGAGCAATTAGAAAGCAAGAGAAAGCATACCTAGTGCTTGTAAATCAAATTTTGGTCAAATATGAAACTACACATCACTCTTCACATGTTGAATTTCTCTCACAGTTTAAAGATTATTTTATGCATAAATTATCCCCTAGAATTTCACCATCACATCTTGAAGACCATAAAATTGACATTATTCCGGGTAGTGAACCTCCCTGTAGAGCTCCCTACCATGTAAACCCAACTACACACCAAGAAATACAAATCCAAATCATTGAATTGCTTGACTAAGAACTTATTAGACCTAGTAGTTCACCATATAGAGCTCCAATACTTCTTGTTAAGAAGAAAAATGGTACCTTTCATATGTGTATTGACTATAGGGCTTTAAATAAGATCACTATCAAGAATAGTTTTCCTATTCCTAGAGTGGATGATCTGCTAGAAAAATTGAAAGGGACAAATATCTTTTGCAAAATTGACATTAAATCAGGGTATCACCAAGTTAAGATGTTTAAACACAATGTTTACAAAACTGCACTGAAAACACAAATGGGGCATTATGAATTTCTTGTCATGCCATTTGGCTTGACAAATGCACCAGCCACATTTATGCGTATGATGAACAGAATTTTCATTGACCACCAAGATTTTGTGATTGTATTTTTTGATAACATTTTGGTATTTTGTAAATCTAAATAAGAGCACAAAGAGCACTTAATACTTGTATTTAATCTACTTACAGAAAATCATTTGTACCTAAATCTTGAAAAAAGTTCAAGGTTTCAATCTAAAATTGAGTACCTGGGACACATTGTATCGGGCAAGGGAATACATGTAGACCCTCAAAAAATTTAAACCATCTAATCTTGTCCTACATCCAAAACTTGCATGAACTACGCTTGCATTCGTCTTTGCAATTATTATAGGAAGTCTGTACGTAATTTTGCTTACAAATCTTATTATTTGACTCTCCTTTGAAGAGAAACACTCCTTATGTTTGGACAAACTTGCAAGAAAGCTCATTTAATGCACTTAAGAATGCTTTGATTAATGCACCTCTTCTATAATTACCTACTTTGGTCGACCATTCTTTGTTGTAGTCACTGATGCTAGTGACAAAGGTACTGGTGCAGTTTTTATGCAAGATAACCACCACCTTGAATTTGAAAGTCGTAATTTTAAACCTTCCGAATCAAAGTTCAATACTTATGATAAAGAATTGACTACTATAGTGCATGCCTTAAAATTTTGGAAACATTATTTAATGGATATTGATTTGATAATCAAAATCGATCAACAAAGTATCAAGTATTTACTATCTCAAGCCTTAATATATGATAAACATATTGAGTGGGCCGCCTTCATTCAAAGTTTTTAGCCCAACGCCCAATATTAACCTGGTAAAGAAAATGTTGTAGCTGATGCTTAAAGTTGAATACCCTCTCTTAATAATCTATCAACCATTATGGGTACTTCTTTTGATACTATGCCTGATACTTATGCACATGATTGATGATTTCAAAACTACATGGTTACATATGGTTAACAATTCTGTCAACACACTCTTAGAATACACCATACAAGAAAAATTTCTTTATTCCAAACAAAAATTGTGTGTCACAAAACCTTTTCATACATTACTCATTGAAGAATTACACAAACCACCCTATGTTGGACATCGAGGATTTGTTGCTACTGTTCAAAATTTAGATCATGATTTTTATTGGCCTACTATGAAAAGTGATGTTAGAGAATATGTTTCAACTTGTTTGATTTGCCAAAAGATAAAAGTAGCAATAGGTAAGAAATTGGGACTATTACATTTTCTCCCTATTCCTGAAAAACCTTTGGAACACATTTCAATGGATTTTGTTACTAGTTTTCCATTCACTATTCACAAGCATGACATGATTTGGGTTGCTATTGACCGTTTCTCTAAACAAGAATACTTTATTCCTTGTAAGAAAACTCTTATTTCACATCAAGCTACACTACTTTTTCTTAAAACTATTTTCCCACATCATGGTTTTTCTAAAGTAATAACATCTTATCAAGATTCCAAATTTTCACTACAAGATGTACTTAATAGTAGCGATGCTCGGAGTGCGACACTCAAATGTGGAAAACCATGGCGTCGCTATAGGCGTCGCCTACGGGCGTCGCTAAATTACAAGTAACTTAGTAACGCTCATAGGGATGCCTATAGTGACGCCTATAGCGACGCCGTCAGGGCTTAAAAAAATAACCGAGAGCGTTTGAAAACTCAGATCTCAGATCTGGGTTTTTGACGCCTGCTCAAGCAAGCAAGGTAATGCGCTCTCCCTCTCTGTCTCTCTTTCTTCTCACACACACACACACACACACACACACACACACACACACACACACACACACACACACACACACACACACACACACGAGGAGAGGAAGGAGAGTCAGGTATTCTCCTTCCCTCTCCTCACTCTCATGTTCCCTTCCCCTCTTTCTCTCTCCCTCTCTCTGTCTCTCTCTCTCTCTCACACACACACACACACATTGTGTTTTTGAGAGAGAGAGAGAGAGAGAGAGAGAGAGAGAGAGAGAGAGAGAGAGAGAGAGCGAGAAAGAGAGAGAGCACAAGCATAAACAAAAAACGCACACACACATGCATAAACAAAGAATGCACACACACATTGAGAGAGGAAAAAGAGAGAGAGAGAGCATGCATAAACCAAAAACGCACACACACATGCATAAACAAAGAATGCACACACACGTTGAGAGAAGAAGAGAGAGAGAGAGAGAGAGAGAAGAAGAAGAAGAAGGAGAAGAAGAAGAGAGTCTTAACATCGTAGGAAACTATCCCAAGAGACCTTAAAGATCTAGTCGACAGGAGTTGAACTCAAGACCTGTTATTCATGAGGAAAATGGCATAACCAATCTATCACACTTCGGTGATAGAAAAGTTATACCATTTTTCTCCTTTTTTTTAATTGGCGTGCATACACACCCACACACACACACCCGAGAAGAAGAGAGTTTAATTTAACGTCGTAGGAAACTAATTAAAAAGACCTAAAGATCTAGCCGAGGAGGAGTTGAACTCAAGACCTGTTATTCAAGAGGGAAATGGCATAACCAATCTACCACACTTGGGTGATAGAAAGGTTATACCATTTTTTCTCTTTTTATTGGCACACACACACCCATCCACCCCCCCCAACCCCCCCCCCCCCCCCCCACACACACACACACACAAAGAAGAGAGTTTTAACGTCGTAGGAAACTATCCCAAAAGACGTTAAAGATTAGGTTAGATGTAGACTTACGTTAAATTAGATTTAGGTTTATTTAAGTCAAATTAGATTACAATTAAGTTTATTTTTAGTTAGATTTATGTTTGATTAGATTTAGGTTTATTTACGTTAGATTTAGATTTACGTTATATTAGATTAGATTTAGGTTTATTTATGTTATTTACCTGTTATTGAAGAGGGAAATGGCATAACCAATCTACCACACTTGGGTGATAGAAAGGTTATATCAATTTCTTCTTTTTATCGTTTAAGATAAGGTTAGATTTAGATTTTCGTGTAGACGCAACTCAGAGAGCCGTTGAAGCCGTCGATGCTTTGTTCTCAGATTAATTCTGCTGGGAGAGACCACCTCCCTGATGGGCAAACTGGAGAAAGCTTGCAAATTGTCAAAGGAGGAGCACTCTAGATCTCGCATTGCAGCTCTAAAAGCTGAGAAGAAGAGTTTGGTATGTCTTTTACCCTTCAATGGAGCGAATCACCACATGTTCAATTAGGTTAGATTTAAGATAAGATTTTGGATTGAGTTTTTATATTAGAGTCTAACTTTGAGATTACGGTAAAAAAATTAGAGTTAGACGAACGGTGAAAAGATCTACTGTGAAAAGATGTTAAGATGATGTGAAATGCTACAGCTAGAGAAGAGGCAAAGGGGTTTTGTCCACTACATGCAGTATCATGTAGACGTGGGTGTGTAGATTTCTTATACCCACAAATATAGGCATTGACCAATAAAGACGAGATTATAACCCGGTGGTTCTAATCTCCGTGCACCTCTAGACCGAGGTGTGCGGGGATTGGACATGACTAGAGAATGTGAGGTAGTTTACAGTGTGAACAAAGAGAGAGAGAGAGAGAGAGAGAGAGAGAGAGAGAGAGAGAGAGAGAGAGAGAGAGAGAGAGAGAGAGAGAGAAGACGAAGAATGCCAATAGAAGATTAAATTTGTTGTCTAGGTTATAAGATTTTTATCCTCATTATGAGTAGTGACGAGGATGTGGGGCCGTCCAACCGAAACACCTATCTCTCAATGAGGATCTATGTCCTTGTAATCATTGCAAGCATGTTATGCGACGGACAAGATGCGTTTCTTTGCAGCACGTTCGCAAATTTGGCAAGTTCGATCCATCTATTATAGATCGAGTTGTTGCCAATTATAACTCGTCGGACTCTGACGCTGGCCAGCAGGCAGCAATCTTGCAACCCAATAGACATGTCCGCAGGCGCTTTGGTCAAGCAGCATATGTGAGGCCACAAGATGTAGCCTTTGACAGCTCAGGGGATGATCATGCATACCACATTCCCAACGAGGCAATGTTTGAGCCCGAGATTGATAAAATGATCGAGACGATCATGGATTTAGAAAGGCTTATCTATGACGATATGAAAAGTGAAGCCGATACGCCATTGTATAATGGAGCACATGTGTCTAGATTGAAAGCGCTCATGGTTCTTTTCAACATGCAGGCAAAGTTTGGATGGAGTGACACTAGCATCACAACGCTTTTCAGGTGATCTATCACAATTAGTTTACTTTAATAAAACTCTAAATGTATAATGATCTGATAGATATTTACACAATTATACCGTATTTTTATGTTGTGTAGATTGCTCAAAGAGCACATACTCCCAGCTAATAATGTGATGCCAGATTCCCGAGAGGAAGCAAGAAAGATTTTGAGAAACTTGGAGATGGATTACAATTCGATCCACGCTTGTCCTAATGACTGCATTCTTTTCAGAGGGGAATACATAGGCATGGAGAAGTGTCCGAAATGTGATTTCGAGAGATATTGAGTAGATCTCCACTGAACAAAAATTCCGCAAAAGGTTTTGCGACATTTTTCTTTGCTTCCTCGCATCAAGCATTTCTTGGAATGTAAGTCCATGGCTGCCCTAGCATCATGGCATGAGGAGAATAAATCTTCGGATGGTGTGCTACGGTCTCCTGAAGATTGTGCAGCCTAGAAACATATAGGAACATGGTCGGATTTTGCCAGGGAAGCTCGAAATTTGCGCTTAGGCCTGGCTATGGATGGCGTAAATCCATTTGGTCAAAGATCAACATCTTACAATGTATGGCCCGTTGTCATTGTCAACTACAACATTCCCCCGTGGTTGACTACGAAGAAGGGGTACCTATAGCTAAGCTTGATTATGCCGGGGCGATATAAAGTGAAGAATATGGATGTGTATCTTTGTCCACCTATTGGAAGAGCTACAACAATTGTGGATTGTCATAGAAGTGGTGGATATGAGCCGACACACAGGTCGACGGAATGCTTTGATCAGAGGCATTCTAATGTGGACCATGCACGACTATCCCGGACTAACAGAATGCTCAGATGATCTATTTACACTCCTCACTCAGACACTGTAAATCTTGGTTTTTCTCAAGCTGATCTATTATCATGTAGGGCTTCAAACAAGCGGATACAGAGCATGTGTCACGTGTGGACCTAGACTGACTGCACGTAGGGCGCCCTCATTGAAGAAGCAAATCTACGAAGGTCATCAAGTGTATCTTCCAGAGAATCATGTGTTACACGACGGCTTTTTGGGAAGAGAGCCACCGAGGATGTCTGCACAAGCGTGGTTAGAGCAGAAGGAGATGTGTGATGACGGATTGCCCCTAGGGATGAAGAGACTATCTCTATGGTACGAGTTACCATACTAGCCCCGACTCGTGATCATTCACTTGCTCGATTCAATGCACATGTTCAAGAATGTGGGTAATCTACTATGGGACCATCTGACCGGCAAGAAAGATACTTTGGGAGCCAGAGTTGACCTTAGAAATGTGGATCGTATGGAGCAATATTGGCCGGAAACAGCGTCCGATGGATCGATAAAACTCCCTAAAGCACCATGGATTTTCAAAGGAGCCCAAGAACGCAAAGTAAAAGAGACCATTCGATCTTTGCGGACCCCCTACAAAGTCTGCAGCAAACTGGTGGTACGTCATAGAGGTAGCCCCTTGTAGTGCACGGACGTATGGAGGCTACCATGTGCCAATCACAGCGGCATCAATGGAGGAGATCGGAGAAGATGCTTAGTCAGAAGCTGTTGAGGTGGTGCTAGACAAACATCAAGCTGCTACTCTCTATGGGGTGCATGCAGAGGATCTACAAAATGAAACGGAGTACATCTGTTTAAACAGAGAGCTCTATATAGATATAGGAAGTCATGCTATGCAAGGATGAGAGAGAGATCTCTTAAAGCCATAGATATTGTATTTGAACCATTTTGCTCCGTTTTGTAAAAACTCTGGCTCTCTAAGTACCTTCCATGTTGTATAACACTCTTTTGATTTTGCGCTCACATCCTGGGCAATGCATGGCCACATGCAGCTCCACCACCTGGTTTTCCGACTGCAAGATTTGATTGTGTGCACTCTCTCTCTCTCTCTCTCTCTCTCTCTCTCTCTCTCTCTCTCTCTCTCTCTCTCTCTCTCTCTCTTTCGATTGAAAATTCTGAGTTATCGACTTGCCTCTTCCATCAGTCAAGTTGAATAGAAGAAGAATGCGTTCTGTTGCTTCTAGCCTTTGAACATTCCAAAGCTACAAGCACCTTCAAGTTCTACGTCAAAAAAGAAAGAGATAGTTCAGATTCTTGTACGATTCTCTGTTTTGAACAATTTTGCTCCGTTTTGTAAAAACTCTGGCTCTCTAAGTACCTTCTATGTTGTATAACGCTCTTTTGATTTTACACTCACATCCTGGGCAATCCATGGCCACATGCAGCTCCACCTGGTTTTTTGACTACAAGATTTGATTGTGTGCACTCTCTCTCTCTCTCTCTCTCTCTCTCTCTCTCTCTCTCTCTCTCTCTCTCTCTCTCTCTCTCTTTCTTTCGATTGAAAATTCTGAGTTATCGACTTGCCTCTTCCATCACTCAAGTTGAATAGAAGAAGAACGCGTCATTGCGTCATTGTATTTATATGCGCCATTGTATTTACATTGCGTCATTGTATTTATATGCGTCATTGCGTCATTGTATTTAGTGGTCTTTGCGTCCACTCCAGGTACGCATGCTCTAGGTATGTTCTCACAAGCAAGGACGACGAGCACCTCCTCCTCCTCCTCCTCCTCTCTCTCTCTCTCTCTCTCTCTCTCTCTCTCTCTCTCTCTCTATCTATCTATCTATCTATCTACTCCATCCGCATCTCCCTCTGTTTCGGAGCATTCAGCACGCTCCGAAGCTTCGGTGTCGACGAGACGATCTTCACACTCGTCTAGGCGCCGGTGCTCTAGTGGTGGCGGTGGCGATTGTTGCGGGGATGCCGCCACTGATGCTTCGACACCGCCTCGTGTTCGATGAGGCTCTTTACCCTCCCCTTCTTTGCCCGTTGTCAAGAAGTGCGCAGTGCGACTAGGAAAGCGCCGGGCCTCTGACTGTGAGGATTCGTAGCAAAATCAAGCAAGGCGTAGACGATTTGAAGCCAAAAACACACTAAAACAGAACAAAACTCCAGCCATGAAAGCTCCACTTTGAAAAAGAACCAATACTAACTCAAAACTCTTATGTGTGTGAAGATTAGGTGTAGCCTCGCTCCCAATTGCACAGATGCAGTGCTCATTCGACCTGTTAAAAACCCTAAATTAACGCTTTAATTCTTTGTCGTGACCATTTCATGGAAGCTTTAGTACTTCATTGGAGAAGCCCAAGTAGTTATTTGAGGAGGGGAAACTCTAATTGGAGGCCTCACAGCCTCAACCATGTAGTGGAAGCAGCACGGGACTGCACTAGCACCCTGTAGAGGAATGGCTGTATCTCCTTGCTCATGTACCCAAATGAGCTCATTCTTGGATCTAGAAATTCCCACACAACTTGAGCAACAACACAAGCATCGTTGATGTGGCATTTTGAGCTATTTTGAGCATTTTTAAGGCTATTTTTGACCATGTTTAGGCCATTTTTAGCCCAAAAATGTCACTTTTTGTCCGTAAAAAGCCCAAACGAGCTGGAAAAAATCTCTAAAATTGTGGAAAAATCCCATTGGGCTCGAATTTCATGTTGAACCTCATTTTCCCACTTGGTAAGCACTTTCGATACATCTTTCATGCCAACGCACAAAACCTGCTATTTTTGGCCGAGATTGTCCGCATTGAACTTTCTAGGCAAAATGAGCGTGCCACTTTGAAACATTTGACATTTGTACATTCCCAAAGGAAATTAGGCGTATATTTATGTGAAAAATAATTCCATGGTGCCACGTGTAGGGCCTCGCCGCCCGGCAAGGTATGTACACGACTGCAACTGTGACATTCATTTTCGCATATATCATACTATGTACATTGTAGCATTTGGTCCCACACATCATAAACATTAAGAGTGAGGTAGATACATTAATTTCACATTATGAATGTGCCATGGCACAACATCCACCCCCTCTAAAGCTGCACATCCTCCGGCATGTGCCACATATATCTTTTGAAGGTTCAGTCTTTATTTAAGTCAACATATATCTTTTGAAGGTTCAGTCTTTATTTAAGTCAACATACATGTCGATTTCATCATCACTTGCAACAAAATCTAACGCATCATCCTCTTGTTCTTCATCCACATCCATACCATTTTCAGCAGAGCCTTCATTTTGACCTTCTTGTGAATCAAAGGGATCTGTATCACCTCTTCTTTTGAATAACTTGATTCTTTTCCCTGCAATGGGAATCTTTTTTTTTGTCCCATCCTTATTGTTGAATGCTGGTTTTCAAGACTACTGTCATACACCAACACCCAATCACCTTCCTCAATAGCTTTAGGTATGAGCCTATGCCTCTTGTCGAATCTGTCCTTATTCTTTAACCCTGCATCTTTTAATCGTGCTACTGCAATTTCAATATCTTGGGGCCTTCTTTCTAACTGTTGTATGCGCAAAGCAAGAAGGCCTTCCCTACTCATTCCATCTTCCCAAGGCAATACATTCCATGTGGGAATTACATCCTCAATTGGCATTATAGGTTTCTAACAATACATCAACTCAAAAGGCATATAACCAGTAACCGAGCTATGAGTTGTACGATCAGCCCATAAAGCATAAGGCAATAACCTAGGCCACTCTCCCATTTTACCTTTGCAGGCCTTAGCCAAAGCTTTAATGATAGGAGGATGCCCACGCTCTGATTTTCCATTTCCCTCAGGATTATATGCAGTAGTGAGAGCAAGTTTAATTCCCAACCTAGAGAAAAACTCCCTTGCTTTGTCAGCATCCAACTCACCCCTGTCCGCTGTTATTTTCCTAACACAGTCATAACAGCTAATTACATCATCCAAGAGGAACTTACATATCCCTTTTGTGCTTTTTTTTCTTAGAGCACGACCTTCAACTTGGTTGGTTAAGTCTTCTCGTGCAAGCACTATGTATCTCATTTGCCATAAGCCCAATGGCATCGTAACCAGATCTACTACCCACTTGTAATGCATGGCCAATGGGTAAGTAGGGTGCAACCCATCACGATGATTTACATTTGAATACATTTGACAGGTTTCACAGGACTCCACAAAGTGAGATACATCTTTATACATACCTTTCCACCAATACCTCTCTTTCATTTTAGTAAAGGTGGCCCATACACTTCTATGTCCAGCGTAAAGACTCTCATGAAACTTTTTCATAAGCTCATTTTGAGCGTCCTTATCATTCACAACTCTCATTGGCATTCCATTTCTTTGTTTTGGACGCTTCCATAAGTACTCATCTTTCAAAAAGTATCCATAGGCCTTTCTCCGTATTCTTTTGAACTCTTGATCAGTCACCCCTTCTTGCCTTGTCAAAGTGCTCAGATAGCGTGCAATGAGCAACCAGTCACCTTGATACAGGTCCTCTGTAAACGACTCAAGGGCATTTGACAGGAAAACATGATCACCCTTGGTATGAGAGATACTATAGAACTGTGTGCCTACATCATCGCCCTTGACAACCATGTCTTCTTCTTTTTCATACCTTGCTCTTGAAAGCATATCCGCAACTGGATTATCTTTCCGTGCAATATGCTTAAATTCTGGGTTCAAGGACTTTATGTAGGCAATCCATCTCAACATAGCAATGTCGGGAGTTGAGCAGCTTGTGATCATTCCAAGAAGGGGTAGACAATCAGTCTCCACTATTACATTTGCTCCTATCAAGTACTCTTTGTCACATTTCAAAGCTGTGACTACTCCCCATAATTCTCTTTTTACCTGTGGATAGTTGCGTTGACGAGAACTTAGGACTTTTGCTCCAAACCTCACCACATATCGCTTGCCATCATTATCATCTTGCCCAATCGCCCATCCAATTCCTGTGGGGCTAGTATCCACTATCACAATTACATATCTTCCACATTCATAGTTTGATTTTCTCAAAGTTGGAGACATAAGCAGCAACTTCTTTAATTTCCTCATGGCATGGGTATGCATTTCTTCCCATTGAAACTTTTTTTCTCTCTCAAAAGCTGATACAAAGGTTCTACTACATGTGCATAATGCGGAATCCAGATAACATAAAACACGCATGCACCCAAGAACCTTCGAACCTCAGTGACATTTATACATTTCTCTTTCATTCTTTGGATTACATCAATATTTGCTGGACAAGGCCTTCTACCATATGGCCCGCACATATGTCCCACAATAAGAACTTCATTCACACCAAACACTGACTTTTGGCCAGACAAGGTAAGGTTCACCTCTTCCAACCTTGACAAGATATTATCACAATCATTGATATGGGTTGCCACATACTTTCGGCACCCCCTTGAGTTTAGAGACACATCTTTATCACTTACATCACATCCTTTGATTGGCACATCATCAAGGAAAGGCATTGTAGTTTGCGGTATAAAGTCACGTAGGACTTTGTTCATACCATTCATCATGTGTGCAACTGAATTCGTTGCCCCTTGAGGTAAGGTGCACATCCGTACTAAACCCAAGGGTGTCCTCATGGTAGTCAGGTCCCTGCTTTCCATGGCTAGTTGGAATTGATCATACCCTGAGTACAAATCTCCCATAGAATATATTGCCCTCCCTGCAATGCCTCTGCAAACTCATCGACAAATGGCCCTATACCCACATTTTTGATTGTCACCTTGTTTATAGGTTGCATATCTTGAATAAAGCGTAAAGAACCATTTTTCTTTGGAACAGTGAACCACCTGTTTGAATATGGAGCACAAGAAGGCTCCAAGATACCCATCTTGATCTTTTCATTAAGCAACTCAATGAGCTTTGGCAAATGAGCCTTTGGAACAGGAATAGGCCTCAAGTTCCAAGGTACATGAGGGATAGTGAAGATCACCATAGGAGCAACAATGGATGGATCAACACACCCTATCTCATAAGGCTCAAATGCAAAAGCTTTTCCATGTTTGGCAAGCATGTCTTCAAAGCATATCTTTTCAGCTCTTGTCAAACTGTCCTCGCAACCAACCTTTAACTCTTTCAAAGAATCCTTTGTGAACTTGTGTCCAATATTGCTTGGGTCACGAAGGCTAGGTTGCAAAGCAGCTTGTTCCATCTTAGTTGTGCAGTCTTTTGGTAGAGGTAATGCCACTGGTTTCACTTTCTTTGCCACGGACTTATACTTAGTCTCCACTCGTACATCAACACCTTGAGCATTTTTGAAATCCTCAATGACTTTGTACATTTCTATTGAGCATACTTTCACAACCTCACTTCCCATATGCAAATTGCAATCCATTAAAGACTCCAAATCTTGCATAGTATCCACAAAAGAACACTCTTCAAACACACCTGCAATGCATTCTTCATCTTCTAGCAAACCATTCATCTTCAAACGTCTTTGTACACTATTTACATGTTGTCGTTCACCCCGCTTTAAGTCCTCACACTCTGTAAAAGCAATAGATCCATAGTCTGATAATCCTACAAAACCCGTAGAAAATGTATCCTTTGCATATACATCATGCGATAACCTTTCTCTTCTTGTACCACTGCAATCCCGCTCTACAATGGTACATGGCCAAAACCCCTCATATCCCTGTAGTCCTTGAATTCTTTGTTCGTCTTTGGCAAGGGTCGCTCTCTAAGACTTTCACGGTTCCTTTCATGGTCTACACAAACAGTAAGGAACTGTACTGCACGCTTTCCATCCCTGCTCCTTATTCTTGCATAAGATGACCCATCCTCCATGACCTTGGTTTCCATGCGAGTAGCAGTGATGTATGGCTGCCCAAGGATAAGAGGATATGTAGACATCTCCTGTACAAAGAAATTTTGGTCATCTTTCACATCCCCAATAGTCACCTTTACATTTGGACAAGCTCCATACAGCTCCCGTGATGAGTTGTTTGCTGTACGAATCATCCATCCATGATTTATATCAATTGGCCATTTCCCTTTTTGATAAAGACTCTTTGACATGAGGTTAATTTCCGACCCATGATCTATTAACGCAATGTATGGCTCTTCTAAGTCTCCCAGTTTTACCAGTGTCTCAGTAGTTGCTCTTGCCCAGTGACTATTCAAGTAGTAGCTCTTGTGAGTGGTTTCCACTTCATCTTCATCATCCAAGAAGCGAACGTGTTTTACTCCTCCCCTAGACTTTTAGCATCCAACAACAGTTTCTTCACCTTGCTTGCCATAGACCTGTACACCTTGTGCATTTAAAGTCTCCTCTTCACCTTGTACATGGATAGATTCAGTAAGAGACTGCCGCTTCCCCTTTATGATATCAATTATTTCTTTGTGGAATTCTCGCTTTGCTATACCAAGGACCTCACCCAAGGTAAATTCCACCTTACTGTTTAGAATCCTCTCTTCCAAAACCTTTTTGACATCCATTGCTGCCTCTATATCGGATTGGAGTTTGTAGGCCGGACCCTTTGCTTTCGATTTTGTTGCATCCTTCTTCTTGTATTTAGAGGCCTCTTGCATAGGCACTTCAGGGACATGCATCTGTTGCGGGGAAGGTGATCTAGGAGGCACTGTGTCATTTCTACCCCCACTCCTCATTGCCCTCTTTGAAGGCCCTTCATCCCCATTCTCGCGCCTACGTTTCTCTTCAACAATGGCCTCATTTGCTTTGACATTTGGCAATGTATGCATGCACTGACAAAGAGTCCACAGGGTCATTCCAACCTGTTTCAAGCCGAATGCAATCTCTAGCTTCATGTAAAACCTCTGTAGTCATTTTACCCTTCATAGCAGACTCTATAGCGCATGTCCATAGCTCTCCAATACCATTAGATTCCTCTTCTCCAACCTTGATTGATCCTTTTTTCTTAATAGGATCCACCTTCAACCCATAGGCGGCTGCCTCAACCATCGAGATGGCATGGCTAGTAGCCATGTCCTCAGCTAGCTTCTTCATCCCGCCTTTGCAAAAGTTTATTCCCAAGAGCTTACCTGTTTCATTTAAGTGAAATTTTCCATCTTTGAAGAAAACAAGCTCCTTTGTCAAAGCGTCTTTAAAACTTTCACAATCCCTCCTTCCATGGTCACTGCTATCGCACCATATGCATCGATTTACAAAGCCTTCTCTGGTTTGCGGTTGTTGCCTTGTAGATTGACCTGATGGTTTTTCTAGCCTTGTAAGCTTTAACTTGAGCTCTTGCATTCCCTTGACAATATCATCTAGAATGGACTTGTCACTCTTTGGAACCACAATCACAGGCTTTATAGGACTCTCGGGAACACTTGGGGACTGAGTAGGGTTGACTATCATCTTGTCTCTTCGTTATTGTCGCTTAGCTAGTAGTGAAATGGCATCTTCGACCTCATTCCAATCAGTCTTCAAACCTTGTTCCGCATCCTTATCCTCAAGTAGTAGCTCTAACTTCTCTTGAATCTCTTTACCTACGGCTTGCAAAAAGAGCTCTGTCTTCTCCAAGTTTAGAGTAGCCTTTTCAGTTCTTGAAAGTTGATCATAACGACATTCGAACTCCCTTAGCAGTTCGGTAGGCGAGAGCCCCTCTTTTGGCCGAACTACCCACTCTAAGAAAATCCTCTTTGTTACCCTTTCGGAGTCCTCCATGAAATACTCTTCCTTCAAGGCTAATTTGAATGCTTCCCAAGTTGCCCCATGCTCATTTCTAATTCCCCTTACATGCTCTCTGATCTTAGACCTTCAATGAAGCTTTAAAGCTTTGATTTTAGACCTTCAATGAAGCTTTTGAACCCTCACCCTAGCCCACTTCGCGTTGGGCTCACCAAAAAAATGTGTCAAGAAGTGCGCAGTGTGACTAGCAAAGCGCCGGGCCTCTGACTGTGAGGATTCGTAGCAAAATCAAGCAAGGCGTAGACGATTTGAAGCCAAAAACACACTAAAAAAGAAAAAAACTCCAGCCATGAAAGCTCCACTTTGAAAAAGAACCAATACTAACTCAAAACTCTTGTGTGTGTGAAGATTAGGTGTAGCCTCGCTCCCAATTGCACAGATGCAGTGCTCATTCGACCTGTTAAAAACCCTAAATTTACGCTTCGATTCTTCGTCGTGACCATTTCATGGAAGCTTCAGTGCTTCATTGGAGAAGCCCAAGTAGTTATTTGAGGAGGGGAAACCCTAATTGGAGGCCTCACAGCCTCAACCATGTAGTGGAAGCAGCACGGGACTGCACTAGCACCCTGTAGAGGAATGGCTGTATCTCCTTGCTCATGTACCCAAATGAGCTGATTCTTGGATCTAAAAATTCCCACACAACTTGAGCAACAACTCCAGCATCGTTGATGTGGCATTTTGAGCTATTTTGAGCATTTTTAGGCTATTTTTAGCCATTTGTAGCCCAAAAATGTCACTTTTTGTCCGTAAAAAGCCCAAACGAGCTGGGAAAAATCCCTAAAATTGTGGAAAACTCCCATTGGGCTCAAATTTCATGTTGAACCTCATTTTCCCACTTGGTAAGCACTTTGGATACGTCTTTCGCGCCAGCGTACAAAACCTGCTATTTTTGGCCGAGATTGTCCGCATTGAACTTTCTAGGCAAAACGAGCGTGCCACTTTGAAACACTTGAAATTTGTACATTCACAAAGGAAATTAGGCATATATTTATGTGAAAAAGAATTCCATGGTGCCACGTGTAGGGCCTCGCCCGCTCGGCAAGGTATGTACACGACTGCAACCGTGACATTCAGTTTCGCATATATCACACTATGTACATTGTAGCATTTGGTCCCACACATCATAAACATTAAGAGTGAGGTAGATACTTTAATTTCACATTATGAACGTGCCATGGCACAACACCGTTTCGACACCAGCCACGGCATTGCCATCGACACCAGGTTTTGCGCGGCTGACTGCCGTTCCTAGGAGCTACACACCACTATGTACTCCTCCAGGAGTCACTCCAGTGGACACTCCTCGCTTCAGGGCTCAGACTCCAGTGGAGACACCTGACGTCCGTACCCCTGTTGACACGCCGCTAGAGACCCCTGCCGGGACACCCAGGTTCACGCGTCAGCGGCGACAGGGCTTTGCCTTACTCCGTCGACTTCAGCGGTGACATCATCTTGGATGATGAAGGCAAGAAGGTGATTTTGCGTATGGGTGGTCTTTGCTCTCAGGTGTTTAGACACTACATACTCAACACCTGGAGTGAAGTACCGAATGATTTAAAAGACAAAGTCATCAGCATGCTTCATGACAAGTTTCCCGATCCAACACGGGAGGACTGCTTCAATGAAGACGTGATGAAGGTTTAAATGCGCGAATACTGCAAGCACAAGCGTTCCGAAGTGCAAAAAGCAATCAAGCATGGGTGGAACAAATTAGGTTGGCTGGCCAAAGAAGATTGGAAGAATGCGAAGAAAGCAACGCGTGAGAATCCCGACAAGTGGAAGCAACAAAAGGAGGCAGCCAGAGCGAGAGTAGAGGCAGGGAGCTCGCACCACTTGGGGAGCTACGGGTGGGCATCATTTAAAGCTGATTTTGTAAGCGTTTTTGCATTGCTCTCTATGTTCGATAGTTTAGAATTTATGGGTTTTCAAATTCTAACATAATGGATTCTTTGTATGTTTTGACAGTGGTTGATGACAGGACGTGATCCCACACTGTACGAGCGTGAGTACGCAAGCAGGAAGGGCTTAAACGCCCTTATAGACATTCTGAGTTCTCGCGGCGGCATGGTTAGTATTAGGGTTTATTCTTTTATATTTGTTGTATTGTTTTATGAACGTCGCTATATGTTTATACTTACAAAAGCTGTCTTATTGTTTTTTTTTACAGAATCCGACAGATACGCAGCTTGGACGTGATGAGACGTCTCATTAGACGACGTCAGTTTAGCCATAGTTAGATAGCATTAGTTTCTTTTTGTCATAGCTTATGTATCATGAGACGACTTTTATACGTCTTTTTGAAAACTATGTATATTTTTTAAATAATGACAATGGCTTGTAACTATTACATTTGCAAAGTTTAATAATCAAGTGATTTTGCCTATGTGTACAATTGTCATTGATTTACTTTCATCAATTCACGCTTGTCACTTTGTATTTTTATTTGTCAAACAATACGCACTATGGCTCATGGAGTTAATGGTTATATTGTTTTGTGGGTGACTATTTTGGGTCTATATCTACCTTTGCACTCTTTTTCAAAGGTGAAGAATATGTATAAAACATTCAATATGGTTGACGGGTTGAATGTCCTGCCACCAAATTTTTTTCCTCTCGGGAGTCACTATGAACGTCGCGATATAAGGCTCTGCAGCATCGCTATAAGCGTCGCTATAGATGGCTCTGTAGCGTCTCTATAATCGTCGCTATAGGCATCGCTATATAGCGATGTTTATAGTGACTGGCATAACGATGCTTATAGCGACGCCCCCGTATCGATGCTGGTAGCGACGCCGGGGGGTTATAAAAACGTAGTGTATTTTTGTCGCTAAAAGCGTCACAAGAGCGCACAACCTCTTGTAGTGTTTGTAGTGCTTTTTGGACTACTGTCTTTGAAAATCTTGGTACCACACTTGATTTTACTTCACCATTCCATCCAAAGTCTTATGGTCAAACAAAAGTCACTAATCATACTATCATTGACTTGCTAAAATCTTATGTTTCTTCTCAACCAAAGAAATGGGATGATTACCTACATATTTTATAGTTTGCATATAATAATACCACTCACTCTACCATAGGTAAATCTCCATTTGAAATTTGATATGGTCACTCTCTTCCTACTCTTGCTACATGTTTTTCTAATGTTGTGCCTGCAGCTAATAATTTTACTACTAATTTTTATGATATATATACAAGTGTACATTGTGCGATTAAGCACTCACAAGAAACTTACATTAAGCAGGTTAATAAGCACCACAAGGCACATGAATATAAAGAGGGAGATTATGTTATGCCTTGAATTGAGAATGAAGGGTCAAAAGTGTTGATACTTATAATTTTATTAAACTTGCTCCTTGTTTTTGTGGTCCATTCAAAAATTTTGATCAATAATGTTAAATTTCTCTTGGATTTACCTTCCCATTGGCACATCACAATGCATTTTATTTAAGATCTTTTTGAGGACCCTTACCTACACATCACATTTATGAAGACTCACCTTTACTTGTCGATCAAGAAGAACAACTTATTCTTGCACAAATCATTGACCATGAGACCACCACCACACGCACTGGCATATTTTACAATCGCTACGTATTGACTTTCAAAGGACATCCTAGAGAGGATGCCATATGGATGATCATCCACAACTTCCCAAACCTTCTCCACACCTTCCATCACTCATGGTGTAGTTGATTTTCTATTGAGCAATAGAGGACAATTGCTATCCTTGGTGGGAGGCAAGTTACAAGATTCGACACCCCTCTGTTGTATGTGGATAACTGCAATTGGGATAGCTGGCATAATGGTTACTTACTATGCTATCTATGCTTATTTCTATTAATTGTGAGCTGTAATGATTTGTAGATTGGATTTCTAGGAGTTGAGGAGAAGTCGTCAACAATAAATTATTCTTGATCATCTACAATTATTCTCGACCAATTTATTTTGCACAGTGTTTTAGACTCTATTAATAGGCCGCTATGGCTGCCTTGTAATAAGCTACTCAGAAGTCACTCTTAGGGAACATGCAATAAGTGAAGTGGAACTAAGTATGAAAGAAGGGACTCAAATTTCTGGCACCAACAACTCAATAAAGATTAAATACCAAACTCCACAAAGGTATGTCATGGAGTTTTGGGACTAGGATTTAGGCCCATCTTATGCAAGATTTCTTCTTTCCCTTTCTTATGCTAAGATATACTATGATGTGTATTTTTGTTAATAAAGTCTACGTTCATCTCTAACATCTTTATATTATCAAGCATGTATGTGTGTGAGTCCAAATTCTTAGGTGTGTATACTTTGATTTGGAAGGGAAAGTGGCAGGTTGATGGTTTGGAAAGGAATTGTTAATTTTGTTGAGCAACTGTTCTTACATCCAATCCCCAATCGGAATCTTTGAAAAAGAACGTTCTAAATATGCACTAGGTCACTCACTGCCTAAGAATCATTCCCCGCCAGCAAACACCAATGTTAGGGGGTCACCGCGATCGACGTCTGTAACATAGCTATCTCGCACCAACATAATATATCAATACTCAGGGAAGTGACTTGGATGGGGCATGCAAACTCTTTGAGGTTGTCAATCTCAAGAAGTGAACCTAACAAGTAAACACATCAACTCAACAAGCAAATCGCAACATCAATGATCACAAAATCTGCGTATGTCCCATCTCATCACTCTCAGTTATCATGCCATTTTAGCACTTGAACAAAGTCCAAATGCAATGAAACTTTACAAGGTGGTCTAAAATACCTAGGGGCACTATCCTACAAAGTCTGGTTGCAATTTGAGAAGGTACCAAAATCACAATCCATCATGATCAAGGTCCTCAAAACTGCAACATATCATACCAAAAAGATCACTCTATGGTCTAGGAACATTCTCATATGGTCAAAATGTCCAGAAATGACCTGTAAGGCACTCAAAACATCCAATTTATCTCACTAATGAGTAGTCACAAATCACTACAAAATTGAGCATAATTATACTTAACTCTAGGAGCAAGAGACAAGGAACACGATACAAGTTCTAGAGTTGAAATCAAATTACTGAATCACAAGATATTTTGATTACAAGTTGGAGAAGAGTAGCCGCTTAAGCGTACGTATATAAAACTCTTCTTCTTCTCCAAAAGATAAGCTTCCCTTTCACACACTAGACTTGCAATGAGCCATAAAACTGGCTGAAGCCATAAAAATGGCTCCCATCAGGATTCAGTAAATGAAACGTAACTTTTGTATAGGACGTCAAAATTTCATGAAACTTCTTAATTATCGAACCATCACATAAAGAAAGTTGACAATAGTTTCCTGCTCGGTTACTCCATAATCTTCTAGAATTTGCTCATATACTTTTAGAAATTTTGAAATATCTTTACCCTCAAATTGACCAACTTTGTCGGAAATCGCTTGTCGGGCTCATTGTAGATGCTCCTCCAAGTTGAAACGATGCTGGCTCAACACAGATTCTTGAAGAACTAATGCAATTTCCCGAATTGTCATCGCTGGTGTCTCCCGGTCTTCCATTGCTTGAAATCTGAGTTCTGGCTTTCATGTCGGGTTCACCAAGTGTCGATAGTAGAATGCCGCTCTATGTGCGAATGCCGAAAAGCACCGGGCTTCTGTCTGAGACCGCAAGCAAGTGATAGAGAAAAATCAAGAGTAAGTAGAAATCCTTTATGCCAATAACAACCAAAGATAGCTATTGAACTCCAAATTCTCTTTATATCTTTGTTTTAAGCCGTATGCAACACTCAATCAAAAGTTGAATCCTTGTTTGTTAAGGCTAAAACATTAAAATTTGGTTTACTCATGACTCAAGACATGAGACACAGCTTGGTGGCAATTGGTGTGGCAAACATGGCTTAAAGATTTTTGATAGGACTAGTTCTTCTCATATAACCGACTTGGCTCAATCCAGCGCAATCCCCTCAATAACGCTCCTGATTGGCAGCCTTCAGATAGCTCTGCTTTTGCAGCACTCTTGATCTCCTTTTGTAGCTCTCGGTAACACCCTCAGCGTCGCTCTCTGTATAGCTTCTCTAAAAACCTCCGTGACTACCTACTCTGTAGCTCCTATTGGCGTCGCTCTTCCCTATTCTTCTCTTCCTAATCTGTTGTCGACGGCCCTTCTGGCCCTCTGATGGTCCTCTCCCTCTTGCTCTGTATACCTGAACCGGATGCCCCCTGTGGCTTCCTTCAATGCTTTTCAATTGCCTTCGATAATGCTCCTGTATGGCGGCAGTGTTCTCTTCTCTTGATAATATCCTCCCGCTCGGGCTACTCGTCAATCCTTCCTCTTATACTACACTGCAACACTGCTGCCTCCCTCTTTTCTCTCTACTGGCCTCTGTACCGGCCGGGTCTCGTCCTCCTTTGTAAGCTCACTCTCTTCTCCTAGCGCTCCGCCTCAATCCTCCTCCTTGCTTTTCATCCTCTGCAGACGCCGCTTTCTGAATGCTTTATATTCTCCTTCCCTATCGACGGCCCGTCAGCCACTTTTAAATCTCCACTAAAAAGTCAAAAGCTTTTTAAAAGCTTTAAAAATTGCCTTATTTTTCTTTTATGCCTGAAGGGCATTCCCACGCAAAAACTTTGCGGTTGCACTAAACTTTTGATGGCCCTTGACGACCTTGATTAGAGCCTCAAGGAAATCTTTCAATGTTACTCTCTTCCTTCTTGCACGAATAGCAACAAGCTAGTCTCGGTACAAACACTCCTAATATCGGCACTTGATTAATTGGGGCAAGATAAGCAAGCAATCCAAAGCAAATGTCTCCTTTGCAATTCACCGTTCTGGTGTAAATCTAAAAAAAATTCTGATCTACTTTCAGTTTCTGGCAGTCCAAACTCTACCAAAATCCCTAAACTATAAAGCATCACAAAACTTAATACACTAGAAGTAAAATTGGATTTTTTGCTTCCGGAAACGAAGCATCATGACATTGGTCTTGAGACAGTTTTGATTTTGCTATTCTAAGTGTGGTTCACATGAACTACTCTAACTTTTGCTACACGACTCCAAATTGACTCAGGTAGTGCTAGGATAAAAGCTTGTGAGCAATACAAAAAACCCCAAAGGCACGCCCAGAGTGACTCCATTATTAAGTCCATACTTCCCAATGATGTACCCCGCACCCTGTTTTGAAACAAACATGCCAACCGGGTTAATGAATCCCTATTCCACTTACCCTCTTGCAATGAACCACTCTGACCTTTTGTAGACAACTTAAGGACCTCTCTTCTTAAGCAAGAAAAGAGAAACCAATAGCTCTGATACTGTCTGGCAGATACAATACATGAGCATCCATCTAGCTGAACACCATAATTTTTAATGAATTTCCACTCTATTTTTTTTCAAGTTCGTCTAGCTACACTGTGTGTAAATCTCGCTTCAAGAGTAGCATGTCAAATCTTTGAGTTGTAATTCTATCATGATATGTGTAGAGGCCCATGTGAACCAGCCACTCGCCATTTAGAAAGCCCTAGGTGTAAAAGCCAATAATCTTAAGGTGAAACGAAGGCTTATCTTTTAGATAAGAAGAAGAGTTCTGTGTACGTACACTCAAGCGGCTACTTTGCTCCAACTTGTAATCAACATATCTTGTGATTGAGTAATCTGATTTCAATTCCAAAACTTGCATTGTGTTCCTTGTCTCTTGTTCCTTAACTTAAGTGTAATCATTTTCAGTTTTGTTGTGGTTTATGACTACATGTTAGCGAGCTAAATTGGCTATTTTGAGTGCCTTCAGTAGGAAAAATGTGGACTCTCCAAGGGCCTTGTAAGGAATTGGCTTAAAATTCCTAATATGTGGTCATTAGTGTTAACCCTCACGCACATTCCTATCACCTAAGACGGACAATGAATTATTTATTTGGTAGAGTCAGATACCGGGCTTGTCGGTCCAATAGGAAAAGGGTAAGAGTGATCGCCGATGAGAGGCGCACTCTAATTGGAACATTCAAGGGATTAGTAATTAGTAATAGGAAAAGGGTAAGAGTGATCGCCGATGAGAGGCGCACTCTAATTGGAACATTCAAGGGATTAGTAATTGGCTAAGCATGGGCGCCCAAGTGTGAATGGGGTGAGCTCATATAAAAGTCAACTAAATTTAAAATTCACTCATTCTCTCATTTGTGCAATTGAAGAGAGAGAGAGAGAGAGAGAGAGAGAGAGAGCATTGCGGCGGCACGATGGCGGCGAGGCGGTTGAGAGCGCGTAGCGGCATCTCCCTCTTCTTCACGACGAGGAATCCTCCACGACAGTAAGCGTAGAGCGGTGAGTGACACACCATCGCCATCTTTGAGCTTACTAGTTTAGGCTTGTTGTGTGCTTGGAGCCATTTGTGGCTTGCACACAGTGTATCAACAAGTTCCTTGCATTGACACGTGCGACATACGCGCACATTTTTGGCGCCGTTGCCGCGGAAATGCCATACACTAAGCTCGAGTAGCACTTTGTGTTTCGTTGTGGTGCAATTTCAATCGTAGGAAAGGTAGGGAAGGAAGATGTGTGTGTTGAGAAGAAGGGTTTTGTGTTGCTATTATGTATTTCTTTGTTAATGAAGTTTTGAAAGGTTACTGTGTTTTCTCTTTCATAAGGAATTAGTATTAAGGTTGTTAGTTCTGTGTAATGCAAAGTACAGTAAGTAGGAAGTAGATCTATGAGAGCTAATGAAGTGTGTTAGTATGTAACAGTAGGTGTATTAGTTATAAGTAGGTAGGTAGAGTGTGTGTGTGTGCTCACGCGCAGGCCGCAACGACCTTATCCTTTAAAATAAATAAATAAATAAATAATTAATTAAATAAATTTTTTAAAAAAAATTTAAAGGTAGGATCGAGATCGGAAATATCTCCCAGAGCCAAGCCCAAACTCACGCTCAGGCTCAGGCCTCAGTCGCCCTTTGAAATTACGTATTTTAGCTTCACACGTAGCTAAAAATCGACTTTTTTGAGGATCAACGGAGCTTTAGGTGACCAAACATTGTGCTGTAAAGCACACCGCAACCCTTTGAGTGATATGCTTGTTTTGAGCTAGCACAGACTTTAATCAAAAAATCGATCATTAAAAAACATTAAAAAAACAAGTAAAAACGGACGCCTAAAAAAGTAAGAGGTTAACTTTCGAGGCTATTCGTTGACGCTTGTAGGTGTCAAAGGCACATGCGTCTGCGCTCTGGTCGTGTGCTAGAGACGGAGCAACTAGAGAGAATTTTGAGTTATGCAAATTCTCATTATCCACCTACCTTAGGTTCCAAGCCCTCGGCGGGGACCCAAGGTAGTACAAACCAAGACCCAAACATAGCGGCTAGTGACTCTTTCTCTTACTACGATGTCATGGAGGGTTTCCCAATGCCTAATCCCGATAGCTTAAGCCAAGACATGCATGCCATGGGCCCACGGTTTGGGCCGAGCGTGCTTAGCTGCTTGAAGGAAACCTTTAGTAGAGCCACTCGCTCCGAACATGGAGCTAATGATGTAAATGAGGGGGGTGGGAAAGTAAATTCTCCATTCATGACCAACGTAGACCCTATGTCCTTAGAGAATGTGCACGTGAATACTTCATTCACTACCCCTCTTGACTCTTCAGAGTTATTCCCCTCTGAGGTTATATTACCCGATGGTAGAAGCCTTGCCAAAGTGCAAGAGATTGAGCGATATATCATTGCGGCTAGGGAAAAGGAAATCGAGAGCTTACACAAGGCGGAGCAACGAAAAGAATTAAAATCAAAAGCTCCTATGTCAATATCCTTGCTAAGAGAGCGATCGAGTGCTTCTGACTTAGCAATCGCTAAAGGGCAACCTCTAGAAATCAACATTGCATCTAGCTCAAAGGACACCCCTAGCACCTCAATCCTAGATGGAGCGTTCTTACATGAGAACTGGGAGTACGAATTACAAACGAAAACTCTAACCGACCTATACACAGGTCACACCTATCACGTGGGTTGGTTAGATGTCCTACAATCCACAATGGGTGCTACTAGTGTGGAGGATCAACAACAAAGAGTTTGTGAAGTCATCCATAGGGTCATTGAGTTAGAGAGAAAGAACAAGGGGATCAACATGCTTTCAACGGGTCTCATGAGATTCTTAGATACAGGAAAGGCTAAACAACCGACTTTATTGCAAATGGAGACTCCCTCGGTAAGTCCAATGGATCCTCTATATGTTGTTTCTCCAGGGGTCTCAGTGCAATCTGAGCCCACAAGTGATAGCTTTACCTTTCCAAGTCTAGCTCATCTTTCCATTGATGACACCATGGCTACCATGCCTACCCCAATGATGGGCATGCCGAGAAACACGCCATGGACCTCATTTGTTAGTAAAGCACCACTACATGGTAGCTCAATGCCTGCAACAGTACCTACAAGTGTGTATCAATCGTAAGCACCTATGGGTCATCGTACTCATGTAGTCCCTACTCCTCCCATTGTTTCAACTACCTATGCTCCACAACCACAACATCCAAGTTCTTATTTCCATGGGACCATACCGGCTAGCATTAGCGTGTCACATCCCACGTCTGATATGCCTAGGGCCACACATATGAACTTTGGGCCACCACATGGCACAACATCGTACCCAACGTGGAACCCAAGGGCTTCCTATGCGCCAAGCCCAATGCCAATACCTACTCCACATGTAGTCTCTGGAGCGCCTTCACCCACGGTGCCTGCTCACTTAGGTGACTTGGCAACATTTGCTCAAGCTATCGGTCGATCTATTGCTGAGAATATGCGTAACACGCTTGATAGATAGCATAGAAGTAAGGCAGTACAAATAGCCAAGCTCACAAAAAAAATTAGTGGAGACGGGGATGTGAGAAAGCATATCAAAGTGTTTGAACAAATATGCGATTCTCTAGGAGAACACAATGACCTGCATAAGAGTAATGCTTTAAGACTAACCTTAAGTGGTAAGGCAGGGGATTGGTATAGAACCCTAAGGGTGGAAGAAAAAATGATTTACCCTACTCTTAGGAGACTATTCTTGAAAGAATACATACGAGATGGAGTGCTTTGGGGTGTAGCCTCTCAGCTCCAGAAAGCCCAACGAGAGGAAGGAGAGTCGGTGAGAGACTTTATTAGTCGCTTGAAGCATTTGAATTCTCGTTGTAATCCAAATGGGCGCTTCAACAATAACCAATTGCTTGATAGATTCATTAGGAGGTTACAACATGAGGATATCTACAATGGCCTAGTCATTAGAGGTATCACCACTTGGGAAGCAGTCACCACCAAGGCGATCCAATTGGAGGATAATTTAATGATTCAAGGAGAAAGAGTGTTTGTTGAGCCTAAATCTATTAGCTCGCAAGCATCAGGGCATCAGCCAATGACCCTAAAGCCTATTGCTAAGGAGCCAAAGATATCTGAGATGACTTTAATAGATCTCACCAAGGCTATTCAAGAGAGTCTTAGACACAATCGTGCTCCACAAAACAATCATATGTATCCAAGAAGGGAGCAACAATGGTGCTCAGTATGCTATGGACCGCATAGTACAAGTGAATGCCCTACTTTTAGAGTAAAATTCAATGGGAATTGCAATGCCTGTGGGAGGTATGGTCATCAAGCTAAGGATTGCATAGTATTTAAGCACGTGATGGCCAATAGACCAACCTTAGCATGGACAGACACACCTCGAGTGCATGCATTGATGCCGGCCCCACCTCTTGAACAAAGAGCACAACACATGGTCCCTAGGGCCCAAAATGTTGTTCAAAAAATACCCTTACCACCTCTAGTGCTAGGACCACAACCACCACATCCAAGAATCACTTCTGTAAATCAAGTGGGTTGTGAGTCATCTATTGCTTGTTTGGAAGGCTGTAAGGAAGATATAGACCCTAATATTGCCTATGGGATGGATGTGCTTGAAGAAATTCCACAATACTACATGGAGGACTATTGGGGACAAGTCAAACCTGTCTATCAAGTAGCTGGTCTTGCGGCAAGAGGCCAAAATATCAACTACACTGCTAAGAGACCACCTCTTCAATGCTATGCGTTTGGAGGTCCACATCATGTAGCCGAGTGTCCTATTAGGCTACACAAGAACGCCACACTAATGCAAACCAATCAAGCGAGCACGTCTACAATGCCAATACTCATGTGTAATCGATGTGGAATAGATCATTTGATTGCCCAATGTCCAAATAATCCAAATGCATTGAAGATCACGCCATTAAACTTGATTGAAGTTACTGAGGAGCCATCACAAAGTACACCTGTGGTACCAGTAAATGTACTCACACTATCGATGCTCCAAAAATAAAATTATATTTTTGAGGAAAGCGACACGCCATCAATTGCCCAATCTCAGAAAAAGAAGAAAACACGAAGAAAAAGATCGCAAAAAGCTATCTGTCATAATTCAAGGAAAATGGTAAAAATAGGAAAAATTCAACTTTTTTGTACCTATTTCTTTTGGCAAAACAAAAAATAGTGAGTGAGAAGCAATCATATGTTCTGATCACCAACCCATTGAAGTTAACTAGGGAATTTATCTCAAGTTGTACAAAAATCCCTAATCTTATTTTTATGCAACAAAACGTAAGAAATGACTGTTTTGATGAAAATGTACTAGTCCATCAACTTTGGAGGCTTGGTGTGACCAAAAGATGAGAAATTTTACAAGTTTCTTATTTTTTCCATGTGTAGTAGGCCTTGAACTATAACCTCATGAAAGGATTTTACAAAATGAGTGGACCTACTATGGTTTTGGAGGTTTTTTTCAAAACCCTGAAAGGACACTTTTATGTCCTGTTAGGTTACCAACCTAGTGCTAAGGGATTAACTGTGAAGGGAATCCTTGATGGTGGCGCTGGGGTTAGCATTGTGATTAAAAATTATTGGGAAACTATAAGAAGACCTCACCTTGCGACCACAACCATAGTAGTGAAGATGGCCAATGGGTCTATTGTTAAACCTATTGGGATGCTAGAAGATCTAAAGATCAAGGTCTTTGGACATAAAATAAGAGTTACCTTCATTGTAATGGATTTCTCCAAGCACACTATGGCATCGAAGATGATCTTAGGACGTCCTTTCATGAGGGAAGCAAAAATGGTGCATGACTGATCTAAAAACCATGTCTACTTGCAGTTCCAAGATTCTGTCATTCTAGTGGATCTTGTGACTGGTCGAGCATATCCTCTAGGAAACAGGTTTATAATTGATCATAGATCTGACACCACAGTTCACTTGGCTCCATTGCAGTATTGTTACATGTGTAAAGCGGACACTGATGTTGGGGAAGATTCTCCTTATATGGATGTACTACCTGGGATGACTGAGTCAGACAATGTGGATTGGGTCCACCTAGCAGAAACCATAGACACTTGGGGAAATAGGGGGACAACCTGGGTAACACCTGAGGGGGATGAAATGCTACCACTCGTATCCTTAAATATGCTAGAAGCAATGCATATAGCTTTTGACAAGACTCATCCTAATATAACGAAGAAAACATACAATTGGGTCCCTAAAGCTTCTTTAGTGACCATAGCTAGTGCTAAAAAACAGAATACTTGTAAGAAACGTCCCACTCGCTCTGAAAGAAATGAAACGTGGCGTTGGATTCCTAAACGACTATTGGAAGCCCAAGGCTACTATCAAGGAAATGATCAAATCTGGGTGCCAAATCGTAGATTGTGTTCTTACCTGTCACCTGACCCATGTGTGCCCAATCCTGTAGCTCCAAAACGAATTGATGATTGTGGAAAGAAAAAAATCACAAAATGCTACACACCCGCTCCAGAGCTAGTTTGGGTACGGAAGAAAGAACGATTTGTTCCACCTAGCTCAGGAAGGGGGGAGTCCCATGAAGCTTCTAGCTCCTCATGTAATGCATCCATAGAGGTAAAAGCTTCTCCACAACCTCCACCTACAGTAGTGGACCTCCATGAAGCTACAAAAGAATCCACACCTCCCTCACCTGATGAACCACTTCAAGTTCGATCCTGGGAGAGTACCTTACCACCCTTGCAACTCGGCAAGGCACCTAAGGTAATGTAAAACTAATGGAAAAAATCCTTACCTATTACCAACTGGAATAATTGGTTTCAAAGGGTGACAAGCTCATTTCAAACGGTATTATCTACCCAAGGAAGGGGGGAGTGTTTGCTGACAATCATCATTCACTTGCTTCCCTCTAAACCTTCCTCCCTGACCTCTCAATCTCCCAATCTTAGGGAATGTATATATAAAGCCTCATACTCACAAAAAACAAAAATAAGAGCAAGAGCAATTAGCAAACGACTATGCAGAATAAAAGTCCAAACATTGACTCAAACCTACACATTCACATCCGGTACACTGAAACAGAAACCTATGTCATAAAACACCTTTGATCCTCATCACTTGAGTGATGGAGGGTAGGTAGGATTAGTACGATAGGAGTGTTTCTGTTTTAGAGTTTAGTGATTAGCAAAGTTCTTCCTTCCTACTGATGTGCCTCCTAGAGGTATTCTTTGTGTTTCCTCGTGTGTATAGGAACGCGTTGCTATGGTTAGGATTTGGACCTTCATGGAATCTTTCTCTCGTTCACACTTCAAATCAAGCGCGACCATCAACACAAACATGTGTTTTTTGTCCATTAACATTGCCCCTTGTCTTTTTGCATCCATGTTTGTCTGTTTTAATTGTGATTGGTAGCATAATATTCAGTGCATTTGCTTAGTATCAAACATTAAATTCAATGTAATTTTTTGTCATAAGCACTTGTCTAGGTTTAAAAATGAAGCAGTCCGACTAAGCTACTTTGACCAAGCTAGGTGTTAGAGATCTTCTCTTAATACCATGGGGAATGCCTTCCTAATAATTATTGGTTACTTAGGTTCTTGATCCGATTTAGGCAGGATTATGTGAAATGTACTAGGGCTTTCTAATGGGCTTAGTCCCTATTGACCTTTAGCTTAAGTATTACAAAGGGAGTTTACTAGTGTAATGAGCCTGGGGAGGGTAACAGTGTTATATGACCCCCCAAAGTTACAAAATTAAAATGCTGAAAACGAACGAACAAAAAATCAAAGTGCCACAATGTAAAATTTTAAGCTGGAAGAGAAACCTCAGCTTGATTTGGTACTCCACTCACATGTATTACCTATGGTACTAGAGTCCTAGAGGTTCCCAGTGTGGGCGCTTTTCCTTGAAAAGCAAAAAAACCCAAGGCATACAAAATAAGCACACACATCAAAATTGAATCAATGTGAAAAGACTTTGGGGGGTCAAAGAAAAGGTAATCAGTCAGGCGATGATTTCATGAGAAATTCCTTTTATCGTAGCTTAACTACAAGGTCTTCTAGGTATAGCCTCTAGTTAGCCCTCGAACATGAAATACTTGGCTCTCGCGATTAAACAACTTAATTGACCAGAGAAAATTGAGAAGCTTGCCCATGGTATTAATAGTCGATCTTTAGTGCCTTTCGATCGTTGAATTAGTGACCCTGAACTTCTTTAGTTTTTTACCTTACCAACTATTTATGCGTTTGATTATATTGCAATTTAATGTTTATTGCTGACAAATGGTTTAGAATTTTGCTACCAATCAATTTGTCTGCCTAAAACTTATGCTTTTAATTGTACATGAGAATGCAATTGCTGTGCCAATGTTGTTTGATTTTGCAGTGGCTGAAGAAGGCTAAGGACATTCGTCTCAAATGCTCTTCCACCTTGACGAACGAGCTTCAACTCAATAGCTTCCGAGGACGGAATCTACATCAGGAAGGGGGGCATGTTAACCCTCACGCACATTCCTATCACCTAAGACGGACACCGAATAATTTATTTGGTAGAGTCAGGTACCGGGCTTGTTGGTGCAATACGAAAAGGGTAAGAGTGATCGCCGAGGAGAGGCACACTCTAACTGGAACATTCAAGGGATTAGTTGGCTAAGCATGGGCGCCCAAGTGTGAATGGGGTGAGCTCATATAAAAGTCAACTAAACCTAAAATTCACTCATTCTCTCATTTGTGTAATTGAAGAGTGCTCTTGCTCCATCTCCATCTTCTTCTTCTTCATCTCCTTGTGTGTGTGTGTATGCGTGTGTGTGTGTGTGTGTGTGTGTGTGTGTGTGTGTGTGTGTGTGTGTGTGAGAGAGAGAGAGAGAGAGAGAGAGAGAGTGCAAACGAGCATTGCGGCGGCACGACGACGACGAGGCGGTTGAGCACGGCGTAGCGACGTCTCCCTCTTCTTTGCAGCGAGGAATCCTCCACGACAGCAAGCGTAGAGCGGTGAGTGACACATCATCGCCATCTTTGAGCTTACTAGTTTGGGCTTGTTGTGTGCTTGGAGCCATTTGTGGCTCGCACACAGTGTATCGGCAAGTTCCTTGCATTGACACGTGCGACATACGTGCACAATTAGGGAAGACAAGGGTAATAGATGCCCTTGGGAGCATACGTGCACAATTAGGGAAGACAAGGGTAATAGATGCCCTTGGGAGCATACGAGTCTTACGAGATGGCGAGCGATTTTTTTCGAGCAACAATAAAAAACAAGCGAGTCAAAGATGCAACTCAAAGAAAAGCCAACGATTGACGCAAATTATAAAAAAGATAAAGTCCTAAAGATTTGCAAACCACAAATATGAATGAGAGGAGTCCGCAATGCCTTTTTAAACAACAAGACCATTCGGGTGCTTTAGAGAGCAAGAGATATTAGACAAAACCCTACCATCCCGAAGCATTCATCATCAAGGAAATTAATATGTCATTAATGTTTGTGGTTGCTTTCACACTCAATTTGAATCACACTCATCATCAATAAAGACATGCCGCCTTCAAGGCTTGTCATCTACGCAACCATTGTATAGTGGGTCCAACATCATGCAGGTCGCCTCCATCCAGGGATTTCAAGATGACGTGATCACACTATAATTTCAGGTTAATAACAATAGAAATGCAAAATAACAAATATTTTGTTAATTGACATTCATCTTTTTTGACCTCCAGGGAGACTTGGAGACTGGCTCGTAGCCCGCCGGGCTAATTAGTTGGCCCGTCGGGCCAGTCGGGCTAGTGAATTTTCCCGGCGGTCACGCCGGGTAAAGCTATTTGCCCGTCGGGCCCGCCGTGGCTATATAAAGGTGACGCCGGTGCTTGTCTTTTCACAAAAAAGGTACATTGAAAAGTCTTCACCAAACTTTCTGGCAGCTTTCCACATTCTCAAAGCATTGTAGCAGTAATTTTTTAAACCCTTCCTTATTTTATTGATGTTTTTTTGAGTTTTTTGCGTTAAAACTTAAAGGTTTAAAATTTCTTTTATCAAACCATCGTACGTGGATGCACTGGCACATGGTTGCAATTGCGGCTAGGTGTGTCATTGCAAAAGCGTACGATGATTATGTTTTATATTGCTCCCAGTCATTCATGCTTCGACACATGGTTGCAATTGCGACTAGGTGTGTTGCTGCTAGAATGACAGAAGCATTTGTTTGAAAGAAGTAACTGTGCGTGAATGCACTGGCACATGGTTACAATTGCGGGTAGGTGTGTCATTGCAAAAGCGTAGGGTGATTATGTTTTATGTTGCTCCCAGTCATTCATGCTTCGGCACATGGTTGCAATTGCGACTAGGTGTGTTGCTGCTAGAATGACAGGAGCATCTGTTTGAAAGAAGTCACCGTGCGTGGATGCACTGGCACATGGTTGCAATTGCGGCTAGGTGTGTCATTGCAAAAATGCAAGATGACTATGTTTTATGTTGCTTCCCGTCATTCATGCTTCGGCACATGGTTGCAATTGCGACTAGGTGTGTTGCTGCTAGATTGACGGTAGCATCTAATGCATGAATGTGTGCTCAAATAATTTCATAATGCTTCATATGCTTGAATCTTGAAAGAAGACATCGTGCGTGGATGCACTGGCACATGGTTGCAATTGCGACTAGGTGTGTCATTGCAAAAGCATAGGATGACTATGTTTTATGTTGCTCCCAGTCATTCATGCTTCGGCACATGGTTGCAATTGCGACTAGGTGTGTTGCTGCTAGAATGAAAGGAGCATCTGCTTGAAAGAAGTCACCGTGCGTGGATGCGCTGGAACATGGTTGCAATTGCGGCTAGGTATGTCATTGCAGAAGCATAGGATGACTATGTTTTATGTTGCTCCCAGTCATTCATGCTTCGGCACATGGTTGCAATTCCGACTAGGTGTGTTGCTGCTAGAATGACAGGAGCATCTGTTTGAAAGAAGTCACCGTGCGTGGATGCACTGGCACATGGTTGCAATTGCAGCTAGGTGTGTCATTGCAACAGAGTAGGGTGACTATGTTTTATGTTGCTCCCAGTCATTCATGCTTCGGCACACGGTTGCAATTGCGACTAGGTGTGTTGCTGCTAGAATGACAGGAGCATCTGCTTGTAAGTTGTTGTACGGTGAGGCATTGGCACATGGTTGCAATTGCGATTAGGTGTGTCACTGCAAAATCGTACGAGATCTATGGTCTATATTGCACTTTTTATTTCACGTAGAAAAGATCCAAATGCAATGGCACATAGTTATATTTCACAATGTGTTGTTTGCAATAATACCATTGCAGGCAAAATGGATCCTTCTGCTACTTCAATGATAGAGTTCAAAAAGAAAATTAGACAATTGTTGATTACAATCGTCAGTGCACTAGATCCCGACGATATAGCGCAGATTGTTGCAGATGAGTCTCGATTGCAATCATTATACAGTGAGATTTCCCGCAAAATGTTGTTGTTATATCCAGACAAAACAACCGAATCAATAAACTCATTACTGAGCAGTTGGGTGGGCAATTTTCCTAAGGTGGCCTCTGATTTGAAAGAGGAATGCCCTCAAGAAGTAGACAAGGGTAAGCTAGAGCATTGGAACACTAGATGGAGAGCTGAAAAGGAGAGGTCAAGGCGAGCATTCCACATAGACACACAGTTTGGCCTAAGCAAGAAAATGCGAATGGCTATCACCAGAGTTGTGGGGAGCAGCCAAGTTGGAGGACCGTTTATTGAGGAGGCTGCCATTGAGGGAACATCGGGTTCTACTGCTTCTGCCAGTCACCTGGAGAGTAGTATATACAATTCTGAATGTAGTATGACTCTGGGCATTCCAAATAAGTCCATTAAGAAGATCAAGAAACTTGGGTCAGGGGCTTATGGCAGAGGGTGGCAAGTTCAAATCAAAGGGATCAGTTTCCTTCCTGCAACGAATACTTATTGTGCCAAAGAGTTCAAAGGACAGGCCAAACATCAGAAAGTGGGGTAGATCTCAACCATAGAGGGATTGTGAGGATTATTGCCCACTCTGTAACGTTGCCATGGTTTCTGATATTCCCCTAATTCAATGGGGGAACTTTAGATGATCTTATGGAGACAGTGCCCCATCCACATGGCTCTTTCACGACGCTTGTAGCACATCAAGAGGGGAAAGGAAAGATCCCTGAAGAATTTAAATGGGAGCAGCCCTTTGAAGACCAGAAAACACGTATCAAGAGCCTGTGCTATCGTGCTCCCTCGTTGATCCATGCCTTGGTGAAGGCATTGCGATTCGCACATGACGAGGGAGTGATCCACAATGATCTCCATCCATGGAACATCATGTTGGACTTTACCAAGGATCTCACTCCCCGTATTGGAATAATTGATTGGGGATT
The DNA here is from genome assembly GCF_014529385.1 of Adiantum capillus-veneris. NCBI lineage: Eukaryota > Viridiplantae > Streptophyta > Polypodiopsida > Polypodiales > Pteridaceae > Adiantum > Adiantum capillus-veneris. The sequence goes on from NC_140935.1 coordinate 62,156,496, forward strand.
GGCTCTGCGTGTTGTCTTAGAGACACAAAAGACCAACAATATCGATGAAAACTGGCAAAAGCTTCATCCTTGGCGAGCTCCTGAGTTACTAGATGGCAATCACCCGTGCCCATGGATCAAGGCCACAGATGTGTACGCCATAGGATGGGTGATATGGCAATTTTGTAAGTTTTGTGGAGAGTTCTCTGACTACTACAACACAGATTGGTTCAAACATAAGGTTTCAGTGGAGGTACAAGCTATATCTAGGATTGTTGCGGAAGGTTGGGTGAGGAAGAAATCCACAGAGAGAAAGACCTTGGCACTTTTGGACGAAGAATTAGAAAGATTTGAAGCCCAGCCAGAACGATGCTTACGCCCTCCCTCTGAAGCGAGTGTAGACTTTTTTTGATGGATATATGATGTACTTTATGAAGCAGGGTTTTCTGAGACTTTTGACTTATAAAAGCACTTTTAAAATTTGGGTTTTATGTGCCATGGATGATGTATGAGTAGTAAAAACACTTTGTTATATCTCAATAGACAAAAAAATTTCTATGAGTTTTGTTTTTTCTCTTAAGTTTCAAGCAATAAGCCACGTGGAATCACTGATTGTCATTCATTGATTTAAAAAATGGTGGTTACTCTTATATCAATTGATTGTCGTAAGATGGTGGTTATTCTTATATCAATTGATTGTCGTAAAATGGTGGTTACTCTTATATCAATTGATTGTCGTAAAATGGTGGTTACTCTTGTAGCAATTGATTACCATTAAGTTTGTATGCCGTAACTGAAGTATAGTGTTTAATCAGGATATGGATAATGATAATAAAATGGCTAAGTGCGCTTTTGAGCGTCTCAGATCCATGTGTCAAGGCGGTGGAGTGAATGACACCGCTCGAATTGCAGCTCGTTGCTCCCAGTGGGCCAACCCAGTGGGTACACAATGGAAAGAGGTGAACTCTAGGATTGATCGAGAAATGGTCAAATCCATATGGCCACGCGTTGCAGATGACAACATCAAGAAAGGCCGACTCAAGCTATCACAATGCATTAATGCAGACATATGAGACAATGGAGAGAACATATATCTCGATGTTATGGGTCATCCTATGCATCATATGGATTGTCCATTGTGGTTTGCCAAGATGTTATACATGCATTATGTCTTGGGTGAAGCAGTGGACTTCAGCTCAAGGACACCTCATATGATGGTTGAGGACATTCACAGCAGTGCAATCACCGTCACACGACAAGAGATGTCATTGGCACTAGAAGGTGCATCAATGGAAGTGAACCAAGTTAAGGAGGAGCTTCAAACTCAACTCAGGCAAGCATCAGAAGCTACACAAGGCTCTCATGCAGAAGCAACCCTAAATAGAGACTTGCAAAGGGAGGTGAAGGTGCTATCTCGCCACGTAAAAGAGTTAGAGGCGACTATAAAAAAACAAAATGCTGCCACATTGATTGAGCACCCAACGTCTATTGAGGCCCCTCCAGCTTCTGATGAGCACGGTGGTCCTTGCCCCATATGTAGATCATTCTTTCATGAGTGGTATGGTCACTTCAGCTTGCCATGCGGACATATGTACCATATATCATGCTTGATGCAAAGCATGATGAATAGCTTTCATTGTGCTATATGTGAGTATGAGATATCCAAAAAGATTTATGCAATGTTCAAAATGTCTAAAGACTATAATAAGCTTAAAGGTTAGTGTGAACAGGAGAATGAAGATGTTCTCATAAATATTTCACTATCACTTGGATAGTTAATGTAATATTTGAAAAAATTTACTCGTTGTCTTGCGAGAATTTATTAGTGAATTGTGAATTGTCTTCACTTCAGCTTCAATTATGATATGTGATAATGCAAAGATTTGTTAGGGCTTTGTATATTATGAAGCTTTAATAGTGATTTGTGGCCTTGTAAAGGTTTCAAAGGGCTTCGTTTATTATTAAGCAAACGTCTAAACCTTAAACTAAATATAAAAAAAAGCTTATAAGATAAACAATTTCTGAACTTAAACAGAAGTCACTCAATGGATTCGATAATCTATTAATTAAACCACCGTCGCTTGCTGCGACGGGTCAAAGTTGGTTCAATTTCCAAATTCTCTTCAATCTCTTCTAAAGTACATGTAGTTTCTACTTCATGAGATTCCCCTTGCAGCTCACTGTCTTCATTCACCTCATCATTGATTACATCATAAGTCCAGCACAGCATCTCCTCTTTGTAGTTCTCAGCTTGCACTCTTGCCAATAGCCGATGGTTGCGGTACATATACACCAATTTTTCAGCTCTTGAATTTAGAAGGTGGTTTCTGATGGTGGAATGTACATATTTATATGTACTCCAGTTTATATGAGAACTTGAATTGGATGCACATTGGGCTAGGATTCTAACAGCTAGGCGTTTAAGGGTGGATGCACTACCACCATTCATCATCCACCACTTCCACGCTGGTTGCTCCGTGGCAAGTTTCTGCAAAAATTCTGTACCAAACTTACCCTCTTTAAGTTTAAACTTTGTAAGATCAGTAACAGCTGATGCATGCTCATCAGGATCAGCATACAACCTGCCTATCACATCATAAAAGTCTTCCAGCACCTCCTCATCAAGTTTATCTATTTCCATTGCCCAATACTCTGGATCCAATAAGAAAGCTACGCTGTGTAGTGGACTATGTGCTCCAACCCATCGACCATGCACATACTTTCTCAGAATTTCTCTCCTCTTTTGAGTGAATGGTGTCTTCCAAGGCTTCACAATTGGCTCCTGGGGCTCCTCTGGATTTGCAAGGCTTTCTTGAACACTCCACCAAGCCATCCACACCTTACCTATGTTAGGCAAGGCAGAATCCAGTTGGGGTAATGCGAGCATAATTGGCATCATGACATTGTGCACATCCACCACATCATCCCAGAAGTGGTGATCAGCTAGTAGATCTCTGATCACCCCTATTTTGCTTTTTATCTTCTCCCTTTGACCGGCCTCCCATTTTGAAAAAGTGGCACAAACAAATGTCTCCATCATAGCATTCTTATTTTTTATTAGTGATTCTATCGTATAGTAGTTGGTGCAAAATCTAGTTTCGCACAGCAGTTCTAACATAGTAGACATCCTCTGACGGTACATGTCAAGAACCCTCTGACGCTTCAAAACAAACTTGACTATTAAGTAAGCATTGTCTACTATCCATTTGAACCACTCTGTGTCATTACTCTTGTACCAATCTTGCAATACCAAGTTCAAGCTGTGTGTACTGCAACCAACACTATATAGGTGAGAGAAGCGACTTTCAAGTATCCTACTTGCAACCCTGCAATTTTTGGCATTGTCCATGATTACTTGGACAACATTTTCTTTTCCAAGTTCCTCAACTGCGTCGCCAATGATGTCAGCTATAAAACTGCCAGACTTTATTTGACCAGAGCTATCCACAGCTTTAGTAAAACATTCACCACGAGGACATACAAGCATGATGTCGATCAATGGCCGCCTTTGAACGTTGGACCAACCATCACTAACTATGGTGTATCCAGATTGTTCTGTTGCATTTAATATTACCCTTTGAATATCCTGTTGTGTGCTTGTGTAACATTTATCCAACAGTTGGTTTCTCATATGGTGATATGTTGGAGGGGTGAATCCAGCACCATACTCCCCAATGCGTTTCCAAGCTGACTTCCATGCATCACGGGTGACAATGGCCAATGATCCCCCAGTGAAATAGACGGCTTTAGCTAGTGCAAGTTGTGCTTCTTCTAAGGCAAGCGTTTTGAAGCTCGTCTGTAAGCTAACCTGTCTACTTTTTTACGATCCTACCTGAAAGTCAGAAGATCCATGGTTTGGAGGTGTAGTTCCATCGATATGAGAAGTTGGTTCCCTGCTTTGAGTGCTTCCATTGGTGGGTGTTACACCCAATGATCCCTCGTCCTGGTTTGATCTTATCGATACCGGGGTGTGATGGTCGAAAGTAGAGAGTTTTGATCTTTTGCTCGTGGAAATTAGCTTACCAATTAAAGCTTTTAAGCACATAGCTGCTTCTTCTGCACCTAAGCCCTTGCACTTTCCTCCTTGGATTCTGGTATTTCCACCTAGCAAATGATCCCTTATTCTTGGTGCTCCTCCAAATTTCTCTTCGCCACAAAAGTTACATTTCCAATCTTGATACTTATTTAAATTTGTGGCAAAATTCCACTCGGATCCTGGACTTTTTCCACCTGCCTTTCGCTTGCCCTACGAAGTGGTGCCCTGCGAAGCAGGACCTGGCATCGAGGTAGGAGGTCTCCTCAAGGAAGCCAGGCTTGAGACACCAACATCACCGCTCACATTCCTGGTGGAAGACATACTTATTGGACGCCTGCAATACCAATAAACATAGCTCAGTATGGTATCTCTTCTTTCAAGTATTATTCAAACCAAACATTAGTGTTATAATCAATATCACACACAAGCGTAGTAGTGAAGCCTGAAGGGAATAAACCTCAATCTACTCAAACATGAGCAAGCAAATACAACGGTGAATCAAATATGTGATCAGTCCATCCCAAAAGTAGAGATATCGACCCAAAGATTCACCTTCCTACCTCCTTTCATGAATCAGTCCAGTCCAAAAAAGAACTAATGACCCATGATTGGAGCTCTAATCAAAATAGCAAGCAAATACAGTGGTGAATCAAACATGTGATCAGTCCATCCCAAAAGTAGAGATATTGACCCAAAGATTCACACCTTCCTCCTTTCATGAATCAATCCAGTCCAAAAAAGAACTAATGACCCATGATTGGAGCTCTAATCGGAATAGCAAGCAAAAACAGCGGTGAATCAAACATGTGATCAGTCCATCCCAAAAGTAGAGATATCGACCCAAAGATTCACCTTTCTACCTCCTTTCATAAATCAGTCCAGTCCAAAAAAGAACTAATGACCCATGATTGGAGATCTAATCGGAATAGCAAACAAATACAGCGGTGAATCAAACATGTGAGCAGTCCATCCCAAAAGTAGAGATATCGACCCAAAGATTCATCTTTCTATCTCTTTTCAAGAATCAGTTCAGTCCAAAAAAGAACTAATGACCCATGATAGAAGTTCTAATCAATATAGCAATCAATTTAGCAAATATAACGGTGAACCAAACATGAGATGAGTCCATCCCAAATGTAGAGATACCGACCCAAAGATTCACCTTTCTATCTCCTTTCAAGAATCAGTTTAGTCCAAAAAGGAACTAATGATCCATGATCAGAGTTACATTAAGTTTTAATTTTTTTTAAAGACTATTCAGTTTTTTACCTTTAGTTTTTCTTCTAAATTTTAAAGGATGACCAAATTTAGAGGAAGAGGTGATGTGATGTGATGTGATGCGATGTCCATAAAAGGGTTATATAGAGCCGCCAAATATGGAGGGGGTACACGACGGGCCTGGCGGGATTCTTGCTTGTCCCGCCGGGCCCGCCGGGTTTCATATTAAACCCGCCGGACCTGTCGGGATTGTTGGTTGTCCCGCCGGTTCTACGTTTTCTACCGGTTTTTGTAGGTCATGACATTAGATATGTTATTAACATGAAAAAAATAGTGATAACAATAATAATTAACATTTAACAAAATGCATCATCGCGTATTAAAATCCCATCCCTGCCTCCATCTCTATATATATTGGCAAAGCACTTCATCCAAACAAAAGACAATCCATTCAATGCATGTGAACAACAAACGCTCAAAAGTGAGAATAACAATGTTGATGAATGGCATAAAACACAAAGAAAAGATCGCTAACAGTAAATACCAAACCCTATGACCACAACAAAAACACAAAATAGAAGTGTCTTGTGGTGGTAAGTCTGGGGTGCGAGTCTCACAAATCATCAAAAGGGTTCCCACTCATAGGTCTGTCTCCCTCGTCCACTACATCTGCTGAAGTGGACGCCTCCTCTCTCCCTCACTTCTTGGGGTGAAGCAAGGGCTGCAAGTAAGTAGAAACAAGAAAATCTTCAAAATCTAGGGAGGCACATGCACGACCACTGGCCAAACATCTTGACAAAATGGGTGTCGTCCCACATCCAAACTCAAGACACAACCCTCTAGGATGACACAACTCAAGAAAATAGGCCACAAAAGTATGGATTCTCTGTGCACTTCCTCTTCATGCCAATCTAGAGTCCATAAGTGCTCGAGTAGAGTTTGGCAAGTAATGTTGCATATTAGTGTCTGTAGGCATCATTCCTAATGCACAAAATATGGGTGCACTCTCTGCACTATACAATGGAGGGAGTGGTCCGCATCTATGCACCAAAAACATGATAGAAGTATCACACTACAAGAAAAGAAAAACACTGACGTCTCCACATATCCATAAGGTGCATGATGCAAAATCATCACACGTTGATAAATGATCATGTCCGTTGCTCTACAAAATCTCTCAACCCTAAAAGCACTATCTCTTGCAAACACACACAACATAAACGACATTTAATACATGAGTGATAGACAATACTAATACACAGGAGTGTTACTCACGTGCAAGAGATGCTAGCACAAGAAGCCACCCCGAGTCCCCCAATGTGCTATGGGCCAAGTGAATGGCAGCTTGAACATGGTCCTCTATACATGCATCCCAAGAAGGATGAGTAGATGAAGAGTGAATACATCCTCCAAAAGACAGGTCGGCAAAGATAAAGTCGATAGACAATGGCACTATACGCCCCTCCCCCCTATAAGAAACGTCTCTCAATCATGCTCTAAGCATGTGGTCACGCACATGCATCCGTGCTTGGGACTGTACTTCACTACAAAACTCTCCAGCAAACAAAATGTAGTCCCCAATCAGAGCAATGCATCTAGTGTCACCACTACCAGAATGGCCGGTCTGCAGAAGATGCATGGAGTAAAGAAAAAGTGGACCACACATCACAATCTCTATGTGCCAGCTCTCTCTACACAAACAAGAATAATCAAAAGGCCAAATATTTCATGCATTTGTCTGCTCAAACCAAGGTGAACATGTATTTATTGACTTCTAAATTTTTTTGTACCCATGACAGTAAGCACATCTTCATCTACATTCTCCATAGCCACCCGTTTGCTCTTGTCCAAAGTGCTTGTTGCTTCAAAAACAAAGTAATGTGTAATATCACTTAAAACCATCAATCAATCACTTTCCTACTTAATGGGGAGCAATACTAACAAACCTTTGCATGTCTACCAGAGCTTGGGTCAGCAACATCCGTTGTAAATGCAAGAGGTGTATCTGTGAACGACACCCCTCTAAATTGTGCATCATGTATCTCTCACTCTCTAGAAAGAATATGAACTCTATCCATATTGATCCACCAAGGAAAATGCCGAAGATCCCACTGAGAGAGGTGATGCATGGTCGATGGATACATAATCCCTCACCGTTCTCAACATGAGTCCAAGACCGTGCAAGCAGAGGCATTGCTGCAATGTGTCTCAAGCTCAGCAGATAAGCAAGTATCTGCCACAAGAAGCACAAATGAATACAAAAAGCAAGTACAAAATGACAGTACTCTACATAAGAATATAAACATCATTTGACAATCACCTGTAAAGTAGCCACTGAGATGCCATGCGATCGTAGACAATTCTCTTCATAGCTTGTAGCTCCACATTCTTTGTTTTATTTTCTAGTGATACCTCAAGTGGAAAAAGGTATCTCCTTGCCTCATGTTGAACGGATACGCCGCGACGGACGTCAGCACAGCGAGAACTCACCTAACAAGATTTGTCAGCTAAGGACGAAGCTCGACCCTCAGGCGCATGGAAGCAAGCATAAGGTGTCAACCTATACTTGAGCGACTCCTAACTAATTCCTACAGAGGTCTCTACCCAATGTCTAAATCACAGCCTTCAAGAGTGCATAAGAGGAAACTTCCTACAACGCTTTCTAGAGCCGAACACCCATCAAACAATCTCGAAACACCACAGGACTTGAAGCGGACCCTACTAACACGAATAGGTCGCTCTCCCTAAAGTCTATGAACCAAAACCCCAACCCAAAACACACGGTGCAAAATCACATAGGATGTCTGGCCAAAATTTGTAGGTCTTCGTTTCCAAAATCTAAAGTGCCTAATGCGTAGCTCTACTCAATGTGAACGTGTGGATATGCTGCAATGCAAATTTAGACAACGTATGCTCACCAAATCACCCGATGAAGCTCGTAGATGGAGCTTGCAAAACCGGACCGTATGCACACAATGTAGGTATCGGCACGTAGCTCTCATCGAGGGCAACACGCTGCACTTATCCGCACTCGATTCCGACCATCGATACACACGTAGCATCAAGATGAAGCTCACACACTCTCTTGTACACAGTACGCTCACTCACAGACTTCAAAATTTTTTAAAATGACAAAAGGTCTTTCATTAAGGTCAATAAGTGGTATAAATACCTTAAAATTCTCAAACCCTAAAGTTCCAAATCAACCATCTACTCAATCTAACTATCAAAACTGGGATATAATCTGGAAACTTCTGTAAGCCCCAATATTTACAAGGTAAAATGTCAAGTTTTCTCAATAAATGAATAATTACAAAAAATGATAATCTGTCGAGTAGTCAATTTCCGTAGGGTGTGTCCAGCTTCTAACACTCCCCCCCTACTTGCTCATGTCGTCCCCGACATGGCTGTTGAGCTGCTTCTTCATCTTATGGTTTCGCGCATCTTGAGAAGCGACTCGTATCTTGCATGTAAATCCAGCAGTGTTGGGCCGAATATATCAGTGTTTATGGTGAAGAAGCCATTGTAGAACGCTTCTTCAAAGGCCTGGAGGTGATAGGATGGCAGAAACATAATGCATGTATCACCTCCTTGGAAGGCTGACTAGACAGATCATATGCACATCTGTAAGTATCTTGAAAGAAGAAGATACTGTCTGTCACCTGGCCCGGTTTGAACGTCTCGAAAACTGCCAAAAGGATTTTGCAGATCTTCCTCATCATTATGCAAGAAAGGTCAGGTGAGCCAGTGAACAATTTGATGGCGCCCGTTAGGGTTTTCACCATGTATTGAACACTTATTCTCTCGCCTGCCTTCAAGCCTGGCAGCTTCTGATAGTTCAGCCAAGTGGGTTGGCCTCTTTGTAGTATCTCCTGGGCCTTCCACGTTCGTATCCTTGGTAGAGGGTAGAAGCTTAGATTGTCTCTGATGAGTTTGGGTGCCTCTACCAGATGGATTAGGTAATGTGGGTACTTTGTCAGCCATGCTTTTCTCCACCTAGGCTGGGAGTTGACTATTAACTTGGTCCCTTCAGGCTGGGAGATATCTGCTGTGTAGAGGGGCACTGTTGGCTCTTCTCTAATCCTCTTGTTGATGGTGGCGGATTCATATTTTAGAAAAGGATATGGGAGAGAGGGCTGTAGCCATTCATGCCGGAGGTTGCTGGCATCGATCTTCTGAATGGTCATGGATTTAAAAACCCTCTGCTCCCATTCCAAGGCTTCCTTGGCCGTTTCTCTAATTTCTGCCTCTATAGCCTTGCGCAGCTTCTCTTCCTCTTCTTGTGTCAGATCTTGTGGCTCTTGAGAGGGTCCTACTAGGATTTCCTCTTGCATGGGTGTGTCCACATGATCTGCCACATTCTCTAGGTCTATTCCTTCCATGAATGCCGCCCCTGTGCCTGCTTTCTCTTCTGCCTGATGTCCTCTCAGCTCTTCTATCTGCTTTAGGAGCGTCTTTTTCTCTGCTTCAGCTTCTTCTCCCATGTTCACGAGGAGGTCGTTCAACTCGGCGTTTACCTTCTCCGCCTCCTTGAGCTTTCTCTTTATAATTTCTAGCTCATCTTGCATTGCTTTATGCTCTTCTTCCATGCGTGTTTGCATAAACACGGACCCTTCCGCCATCATCAACCTTTGCTTTTTCTCTTAGGTCAACTCTTTCTGAAGCTCTTTCATCTGTTCTTCATAGATCTGGCTTTTTGTAGTGGTGTGAGTCGAGCTAGTAGCTTTGACTCTGGCAGGAGATGCCCGTAGCAGATGGATGGTTTGATCTTTAACTTTAAGTTGGTCTTTGAGCTCAAGGACTTCATCCTGGCTAGCCTCCTAGTCTATTTCTACCTTTTCTTTGGCATTTCTCATGGCCTCAACTTCATTGGACTCCTTAGCATGTTGTAGGGTTAGGTTATCCCTTTTCCTCTCTACATCTGTCAATGACTTGCTGAGTTGTCTATACTCCTCTTCGGCTCCTTGCAGTCTTTGGGCTGCTGCCTGATTTTCTCTTTCCATTTCCTGGAATCTTTGCAATGCCCTTGCCAGACTGGCTTGCAGCTCTGCTTCTCTCTCTATCTGCCTTTGGCTTTGCTTTTGTAAAGTGTCAACTTCCAGCTTTATCTGCACTTCAGTGGCTTTGAGAGTTTCCCTTTCACTTTCTGAGGCCATTGACTGGGCTCTTATCTTGGTTAGCTTTGTCATCACCACATCCCAATCATTGGTGGACGGGTGCAGGTCCACTGTATCAGTGGCCATCTCCTTTAGCTCTACTAACCGTATGCTTTGCATTTTCTATTTGTTCCTTGTGCTTGCCAAGTCGAATGCGATTGTGGCAGCCTCTTCTTTTGTGTATCCGGCAGCTAGCAGGTCTAGAAATGTGTTGTATGATTCATTTGGCTCTGGTTGCCCATTTTTAGGCTTAGACTTTTCCTTTGGTTCCTGCTCCTGGCTTTGCTCTTGCTTGGACTCTTCTTGTTCTTCTTGTTTGTCTTGGTCCTCTTTGTCTTCTTGTGGAGGGCTACGAGGAGGTGGTGAAGGTGGTGGGCTAGACTCAAGGATGGCCAGTGGAGTTGTCGGCTTTTTCTTGAAATCTCTGTCCGCCTTGGTCTTCCTTTCTCTCTCTTGGCCCTCCTGCTCTTCTAGCAGTTTCTGTCGGACTTGCTCCACTTCCTCTTCTGTAAAGGGCACATGTGGGATATTCTCTGCTGTGGTATCAAGAATCTCCAAATTCTTAATGTAATCATCGAATCTGTCTCTGTTCACCCTTTGGGATGATCCCCGACATATCGTCTAGAGACGGCTTCCATAACTCGTCTAAATCTCCTTTGAAGGATCTTTCTGCCCTGAAGCTTTCCATCATCCGCTCTAGACGTGCCACTTTCTGTGATTTCGTCTCTTTTGCTGGCACTTGGGCAGATTCTTTCTTTCCTTTCTTCTGCTCTGGCTGCTCTTCTTGCACTGTTTCTAACTGGCATTTCAAACGGGTTGCCACCCTTGGTGCTTTTGGCTGCTCGTCTTTCTTATCTTCTTTGAGCCTCAGCCAGTCGTTTAGTGATGGAGGGTCGGGCCATCTTCCCTTGGCGTGCAATGCCCCATAAATCACCTTCGTGATTAGCTCACCCGACATGATGTATGTGGGGTTCTTGTTGCCCATCTTCACCAAATTATCATGTACATAAGCTGCATAATTGATGATCTTCGGCTTGCTTTTCTGCATTGCCCAGGTGAATGTTGTGGCAATTGCTGCAGGTGGCATCTTGTACTTTTGTGGCCGCTTTGTACACATATGGAAATATTGATTGTACAGCTGGCTCATGATTGCCACTTTGGGGTTGGCAATATCTTCAAAGGTAAAGTTAGCTTTATTTTCAGTGTACACCTTTACTTCGTCTCTTCTTTTGGTTACACTATCCCCCTTGTTGGAGAGGTCTAGTGCAGCTGCCACTACTCTTTCTATGATTATAATCTCAGTGCCTGGCTTGCCCTGCAGATCTGTAACTCGGGCCACTCCATCTTCTTTTATTGTTGTCACAAATTTCCATACTCTTTTTATGTCAATACCTGCCGGCACCGCTTCAAAGTAATTGTGGAGATCAATCTTCTCCAGATACTCTGCCATCTTGCTTCTGACAAACTCATTGAGTTCCCGCGGTAACATTGGTAGCTCTATCGTGTTTCCTTCTGTGTCTTTGAACACGCCTTGGTAAATCTTTAGATCATTGGACTCTAGCAGATCTTCTTGGATCCAAGTGCTTGTTGGATTTAGAGTTCCTTCTGGTGTGACGAAGGACTCTACCTCTTCTAGGTAATCTTTTATGGTCATTCTTTTCTTCTTTGCCGGTGACTTTGTGGCTACCATAGATCCTGTTGCACTCAGTAGTCCGAAGTTAGCATTTTTTCCATATCAGCTGAGAAACTGAGTTTTATCTATCCAAATGACTTGAAAATTGAAAATAAAGCTTAAAAGGAACTTGTGAATCTGTGCATGTGCTCAGAGTGCAATTCTGGTCAAAAATTTTCATTTAGACATCCTATGCGTAGGATGTCTTTTTCATCAGAATTGGGTGATACTTGACATGGTGGTAGTCCTTGGCCTGTGGAACATGGCTATGCGCTTGGATTTGGATTTGGACATCAAAAAGTAGAATTTTGGGATGATTCAAGATTTAGGTCACAAATTGGGTAGAAAGTCCACAACAGGTAGCAAGTGATGTCCAAATGAGTTGAGAAGTGATATATGGGCTCATTGCACTATGGTATTGGCTCCCATGATGTCACTCTTTGCACAGAGGGTCAAAAATATGATGGAGACATCCTACTTTCATCAAAATGGCTTGGGATTTGTTTTGTGGGTAGTCCTTGTCATATAGAACATGTCCATGCTCTTGTATTTTGATTTGGAAAGAATTGATGCTGGTAAGAGCCTGTGTAGTGTTTTTGGGCTCAAAAAGTGTATCTTGAAAGTGTTGGAGGTAAAAAATGATTAGAATGGCTTCAAACTTGGTATATGAGCTCTTGAAGATGATGTGATTAGATCTGGAATGGACAAACACCCTCTGTAGGCCAAAAATGTCAAATAGACATCCTACGCGTAGGATGTCTACTTCATCAATTTTTGCTTGTGACCACACAGATTGGTTGGTTATGTGCTTGTGAATGTGTTGTGCAAGTTCCATGTGATTTGGACAAGTTTTGGTAGGTCTATGGCCCATTATTGCCTCTATGCCCTAACTTTGCGTTTTTCATGCACATGAGGTCAATTTTGGTCCAAATGTGATGAAACTTGGTGGCTAGCATGTAAAGGTCATTCAAAAAATGTGTGTGATGAGAAATGTTGGGATCTGTGCCTAGAAATGCCCTTGAGACATCCTACGCGTGGGATGTCTCCTGATGATTTTTTCATGGAATCTGTCACTAGTGCCTGCCCTTAGTCCCCCTGAGTCCCTTTTAAGCCTAATTTCAACAAAAAAGTCAAATGGATAGAAAGTAACTCCCTGTGTGGATTTCAGAGCCTCCGCGCCGTTCTCTGACTTTTGGAGTGCTTTTTGGTGATGAAATTTCTTGATATTGGTCTTCATAGCTTCCCGATCCCTTGGGGATCCTTGCCGTATGGTTTTTGTTGATGTTGGCTTCACCGGAGCTTCATTTGGCAATTTGTTGCTCTAGAAGCACCTGTGGTTATGTCTACATGTCTTCGATGATTTGTGGTGGTCTACTACCATAGGACTTGGTTGTTGATGGTCTAGGAAAGTCGCTCGTGAAGTTTGGTGGCAAACCGACATGCGGTTTGACCGCGAGAGCTATTTGACGCTTTGTGTGTCTGATGCCGTTTCTGAAGTTTAGTGCCGCTTCGGGTCACCTTTGGTAATGTGGGCTACCTAGACTTGTCGAGCATGTCAAGATGCTCCTACCCATGAATTTTGGTAGCATTTGAACGCCTTTTCACCGATTTCCCATTTGGTGGCTTCTTACGGGATTCTAGGAATTAGGGTTTTTTCCGATGGTTTTCTA